>NC_044064.1:3702960-3967960 GCF_902167405.1 Gadus morhua
CTGGAACCCACGGGCGAAGAGAAACGTCAGGTTCCATTAGGTAGGATGGGTCTTGCGACGAGATAGTAAACTTTTTTATGTTATTATGTTATGTTTGTTCTCCAGAGCCATGGAATGATTACGCTTTTAAAAAACTTGCTAGTCCGTGAAATTGAGTCGCATCAAAACATCTCTGCTTTGGCGAAACCACCACCCCCCCCCCCCCTCTCTCCCCTCCTCTCCCTAAACAATAGACGGGAAAATCAACTCAACACGACCAGAGTTTGACAGACAGACCCCCGTTTCAGGGAGAACACCAGCGGTTCGATGGGCCGTTCTTTACTCCCTCCGGGTAAACCCTGCATCACAAACACCCTCGCATGTGGAACCAGCTGACAGCTGGGGTAAGAGTGAGGAGTCCTACGGAGAATATTACTGTAATGTTACACGTTTATCACTGCAATAATGCCACGTATATCGCCGTTATATTACCAGGAATAAAAGTGCAATATTACCAGGAATATTACCGTAATATTACCAGGAAACACTCTCTAAGAGGTTTCAGAAGTGCCAATTTGTTCCTTTCCAAAGACACAAGCCCTGGGAACTCTATGCACCCGCATACACGCACGCACACACACACACGCACACACACACACACAGCTACACAATCCCAACAGCCTCACACATGATCGAAACACACACACACACACATGCTGAGCCTGTCTTTCCATCCAGCGCCTCACATGCACAAACGCAAACGCGCATTTACCCCATCATGCACACACATAATATGCGCATTGTGTACCCACAACCTACACCCCCCCCCCCCCCCACCCACCCACCCACACAGTAGGCCGTTACCGCCATAGCAGGGGAATCCCCGACCCGGGTTCCCCTGACCTTCTCCTACATCATCCTGTGATGTCAAACGCCGGGTGGAAAAAAACGTCAACGCTCAAACCCACACACACACACACACACACACACACACACACACACACACACACACAGAAGCTTCCAACCAAAACCTCGGTCAATCTTTCCTTTCAGGAACGCAGGAGCCAAACGAAGCGCTGGTTGTTCTTGAGGGCCATTAGCTCCCCGTAATGAGGGCTATTTGTTCACAGGAGTGGGAGAGAGAAAGAACCAATATCCTGTCCTGTTCTGCAGGACTCTCCCCCTCTGCCTGTGCTGCGGGCTCAGAGACGAGAGCCACTCCATCATGCCCTCCATTCATATTCACAGTGGAAAACATAACCCGGTTTGGATCCGTTTGTGCATTCAGTTAGGGAGGCCAACAAATTCATCTTTATTTAAATAATACTTTCACCCTGGTCCACCCTGGTTTTCAAATCGGTCCGATACATCAGCACCCTGCCTTGTGGCAAATAGAATTCCTCCAACAACATTCATGAAAATACAGAGCAACGCTCACACATACATTTGAACACACACACACACACACACACACACACACACACACACACACACACACACACACACACACACACACACACACACACACACGTATGTAATCACAAATCACAAACACACAAATACACACACGTATGTACGCACAAACACACATAAGCACGCACACACACACACACAAACTCACACACACACACACAGAAACACATGTATCGACCTATACTAAAGCTAAATAACACATTCTTAAGGCCCTCTCCGTCTCCAGGTGAGTCACTCGTGTTTCTCCATCAGTGACAACGTGCCCTGTATCCCAACCAGTCCCACATCCCTCCATCAGGACCATGTGGGGGCCCCACACTTCTTCTTCCTCTTCTTCTTCCTCATTTGGCGCTCCAATCCCGTCCTCGATGAGGCGGCGGCGGCGGCGGCGGCGGCGGCTGGCCGGGAAAGCGGCGCTGAGCGGCGTCAGCTGCTTTCATGCCCCGGCGGACATCAAAGGCGGGCGGTCGGGCGTCCGCGTGCCAAAGTAATCAAAACGTTCAGAGGGGCTTAATGCAATATGGAGAGCGAGCGCATTAGCGTAATTGCATTAAACCGAAAAAAAAAAGGAGAAGATGAAAAAAGAAAGTCGGGAACGAACGAAAAATAGATTGTTGGGAAAGAGAAAGAAAGCGAAAAGCCCCCGATGTGGGCCGCCAGAGAAACAAGTGTGCAAATCCTAAGTGACACCAGGGGGGTTGGGGCGCGTTACGCCAGGGACTGGCAGACGCCGCCGCGCCACGGGATTGGAGCGTAGCATGCTAGCAGCTGGTTTTGGTTCTTTCCCAATTTCTCAGACCGTGAGTTTCGTTCTTACAGCGTTGACCGTACAGAGAGCCGAGAAAACAAAAGGCCCGGTCCGATACCTCATCACCGACAAAGTGCCAGAGGTAGAGCAACAGCAGGAGGCCTGTTGTGATAGTGTCTGGTTCTCTGTGTGCCTGTGTCTGGGCAGGGGGTCATGTTTCCCTTTCACGTGTCACTCTAACTGACCAGGTCAGAGGTCAAAGGGAGCGGGGGGGGGGGGGGGGAGAGGGCAACAGCCTGAGTCCCCTGTGACCTGCAGTGTCAGGTGTAGGGTTGGGGGGCTGGCCTCTGCCATCCATATTGTTCTCATTACGCGGCAGAGATCCGGGAGGAGTCGGGGCATAGACGACACAAATACCAGCGGGCTGTCGGCCCAGGCGAGCTCAGCCCTCAGACTTGGCGAGGACGGGTCTAGTGTAAACACCAGCTCTCAGTGAATACCCTCCGCTTTTACGCACGCACGCACGCACGCACACTCACACACACACAAACACACACACACACTATACACACACACTTGTACTAAAAACACACACACAAACTTGTTCTGTACAGGCACACACACACACACACACACACACACACACACACACACACACACACACACACACACACACACACACACACACACACACACACACACACACACACACACACACACTTTCAGCTTCGAAGTATCCAAACAAACAGAGTTGAATGTGTCACTGGGTGTTACAAATTGCTTTCAGAGCGCCCCGTGAAAGCTTGGAGGGCTTCTGTGGGGCTTTTTAAAAAAGAAACACACGTTTAAAAGGATGTCACATCGACCCAGCAAATGTGAGTTTTAATGGTTGACATGTCGGCCTCTAAAGAGCTTCCTCACCGCTTAAGAAAAACATTTCTTCTGCACTATTTGGAAGTAGTAGCTGTTGTTCTAAGTGCGGCATCGGTAGGTCGTGCAGAAAACTATTTAGAAGACAAGAATTAAAAAGAAATCCAGATTTGTTGTTAATAGGCATCAATTTCGCTATAGAAACCTTAGGCATCATTGTCGCTATGGAAACCATGCAAGGCGTTGTGGAGGGACTAACATCCAGCATCGCATCAACCGTGGTTTGAACAATTTTGTTAAATTTTTTTGAACAAAAAATACCCCAGATTGGAGTATTTCTAACACACCCCAATCTGCTTCCAGTACATCTCCTCTAACGGGAGCTTCTAACAAACACCCGCTCTACAGAATCTGTTGCCCTCCCCACGGCTGGCAACAGACACCCATCCGCCAATCAGTCAAGCCCAAACTCAAGAACCCTGGCAGGTTCTTGAGGTTCTGGTTCTGAGACCAAACAAAAATCTGAACCATGCACTTTACTTCGGTAGACTCTCTCACAAAAAAGATTTAGTGAGTCTTACTCCTGATCAGGGAAAGACAAACCGGCCGAAACGCCGTGGCACGCCGTGGCACGGCGGTGAAAACCGCGCCACGATCAATACTAGATAAACAAGGAACAAACGCAGAGGTTCAGAAACAGTGTCTTCTGGTTTAATGGCTTGCGAGGCGAACCTGGATGCCATTTTCCAGGCCACCCATTTGACGAGCCGGGGAAGAAAATCCTCCAGTGTACAAAGCCGCTATTGAGTTCCTGGATAAAGGCAGCGATAAAAATCTATTCTTATTTAGAGCTTGTGCATTTGTCCATGCAGGCTGTAGAGCTCGTTTTACCATGGATTACCTTCATGGCCCACAGCACAGAGAGAGAGAGACAGAGAGGGAGAGATGGGGGGGGAGAGAGAGAGAGAACGAGGGGAGAGAGAGAGAGAGAGAGAGAGAGAGAGAGAGAGAGAGAGAGAGAGAGAGAGAGAGAGAGAGAGAGAGAGAGAGAGAGAGAACGAGGGGGAGAGAGAGAGAGAGAGAGGAGAGAGAGAGAGAGAGAGAGAGAGAGAGAGAGAGAGAGAGAGAACGAGGGAGAGAGAGAGAGAACGAGGGGAGAGAGAGAGGAGAGAGAGAGAGAGAGAGAGAGAGGCAGAGACAGAGACAGAGAGAGAGATGGGGGGGAGAGAGAGAGAGAGAGAACGAGGGGAGAGAGAGAGAGAGAGAGACAGAGATGGGGGGGAGAGAGAGAGAGAGAGACAGAGAGAGAGAGAGAGAGAGAGAGAGAGAGAGAGAGAGAGAAAGAAAGAACAAGAGAAAGCACGAGAGAGAGAGAGTCAGTGAGCGAGGCGAGAGAGCGAGAGCGAGAATGAAAAAGCGCACATTCACTCTGCTCAAGGAACGCATGAGTTTAATTGTTAAAAGGTTTCTCCATCGTCGTTATTTTCATCCAAACAACATTCCCTTTCATGTGCCGGGCGCGGCAGGCAGCCGCGGCGTCCCTCCCTATTGATAACGGCTGCTGCCTGATCAAACTACCGAGCGCCTTAATGGACAGAACGAGGCCGCCGTCCACGACAGAGAAAGCAGCTCCTTTAATTCTCTGATTGAAGAAAGACCCTTTTGGGCGGGCACCCATGAGCTCGTCAAACAAACACAAGCACTTTCTTCCTCGTGTTCTCGACATTTCAAGGGGCTTCGGTGAAGATAGGATGAGACGTGTGTGCGTGTGTGTGTGTGTGTGTGTGTCTGTCTGTGCGCGTTGTCATCGCCAGTGACATCACTAGCGAGACCACACTCCAGTCCTGACCAGAAATGAAAAAGAAAGCAGCGAGTTTCTCAGTAACCCCGAAGAGATCCGACGATAAAAGGGGGAGAGTGCCCAAGTGCCTTCGGAGGTCCGGCCTTCAAAGCAGCCCAAATAAAAACAATAAAACCGGATCGGTTTGGACCGGCGTCATTGTCAACCATGCAGAATGTCTTCCACTTCATACGCACCGCGGCATATTGAACCAAAACTCGATACTCCAACTAGAACACACTGTCCCTACCTTTGACAAGTCAATATATTGTCTCTCAAGGGTTTAGTCGCCATTGATTCCAAGACAACACACACAGAACTCTATTGTGATGTGGTCCCCTCAGGAGAAATCGGAGTGCTGTGTTCATCATTTGTTTCTGCCAGCAGGGCGCTAGGTGTGGGGGAACTGCACTTGATTACCGCTTAAAATGGCGGTTCGCAATATTATCGACGTACGACTGTTGTTCGTAACCACATATTGTCCACGAAAACTTGGAACTGTGTTCCACTTGTGAGCTGGGGTTGAACGGTGACTCAGTATATGAGTACAATGCAAAGAGAGACAGTCTAGACTTCGGCCTTAACCTCACAAAAACAGTCGAAACCATCAGTCTAGTCCAGACGATTTAACCGAGGTTATAAATGATGCTGCTTTTTAATGCTTGTTAAACACATCGATTAAATAATAATATCCTAAAAATAAGCTCCTTCACAAGGTCCATATATCATTAGTGAAGCTATATAACCTGACAATAAGCTACAGATATGCACACATAGAAACAGCACTGATGGAAGAAACGTTTGCCATGGAAACAGAAGAATATTGCTGGCCATCGCCCCCTACTTAGCAGAGAATAATCTTTATTCCTGATCCGACCACAGTCTGAACACAGTCCCTCTCCAACAACATCCATTTGTAAACAGCGTGTTCAAAGTCGAACAGGAATAATGCCGTCCATGTGCGGTGAGCTTCGAGGTATATCAGTGTATTTCCCATGTGGATCGTACCGCGTCACATGGCAGCTCCTGCTCCTCGAGCCCTTAAACACGGCCAGCGCACTCTGAAGCCCGTGCCACATCTAATAAAACTCTGGGAACTCTTTTACGGTGCCTTGGCCTCCAACCAGGAGCCTAGCACACTCATGTTTATATCCTTTGGAAGGGGAGCTTAGCATTATGCTACCTCATACACCCAATTCCACACACACACACACACACACACACACACACACACACACACACACACACACACACACACACACACACACACACACACACACACACACACACACACGCACACACACACGCAAGCAAGTAGATCGAAGATCTATGAGGATCTAACGATGATCTATGGGGCGCACACACACACACACACACACCCACGCGCGCACGAGCGTACATCAAAGATCTATGAGGATCTAACGATGATCTATTGGGCGCGCGCGCACACACACACACACACACACACACACACACACACACACACACACACACACACACACACACACACACACACACACACACACACACACACACCAGCATCAGCAGATAATGATTTGTACACACTTGTTTACGGCCCTACGCTGAGGGGAATAAAACCAGGGCAGAGGACGGTCCTGATTAAACCGTTTCTGAACCCGGGCGTGGATGGGCCAGGCCAGCATTGAGCTCAGTGCTGCCGATGTGGGCTGTGGCGCGGGCCTGTCTGCGGCCTGTGTGTCTTCAGAGCACATCCATGGTGCTGTAAAACGTCAGGTCGGGCTTTCAGCTCGGAGACTCCGTTAATTACAGAGCGCCCGTTATTAGATAGTCACTTGGATGTTTAATTGAGCAGATTTAATGGAGGAACTGGACTCGGCGAGTTGGCCGAAGATCTATGGGGATCTAAGTATGATCTATGGAGCTGGAGCCGGTGCAGTTACCACTGCTTTAAAACAGATAACACAGCTGTGACAGTAAGGGTTAGGAAGCTCTAATGGTTTATATTAAGAGCCAGTTAGTCCCTTCCGTAATATTGTCAGGAACGTTGAATGTAATTTATCAAATGAGGTAATACTGAGTTTGAAGCTTCCATCTGACCCACAAACCCACAAGAGCCAACACACAGATTAGAAAGTTCACAATTGATTTGTTTCAGGGGGTGAAGGTCACATTTCAGCCAGTGTTTGGTAAGCATTCACCCTCCTGGGAATAACCTGTTAACACACCCACAAGGCCAAAATAGTGTTTTTCAATCGCTACACACTGCTGGGTGCTGGCCTGGTTTTACTCCCATTGCGACCACTTCCTATGGAAGGTATGGGACGGTCCCATCATGGGATTTGTTTTGCAAAGTGCTCTCCGGTTGTCGGCCCCACCATGTCAGAAGCCCAAAACAGGAAGTCTAGACTGCTTCTTTCTATGTGACTCTGGCAGCATCCCGACCCGTCAGTCCCAGCTGAGCCCGGTGACACGCAGAGGAGGAGGAGCAGAAGGAGGAAGAGGAGGAGGAAGAGCAGGAGCAGGAGGAGGAAGAGCAGGAGGAGGAGGAGGAGGAGGAGGAGGGGGAGCAGGAGGAGGAGCAGGAGGAGGAGGAGCAGGAGCAACAGGGGAGGAGGAGGAGGAGGTGGAGGAGGAGGAGGAGCAGGAGGAGGAGGAGCAGGAGCAGGAGGAGGAGGGGGAGCAGGAGGAGGAGCAGGAGGAGCAGGAGGAGGAGGAGGAGCAGGAGGAGGAGCAGGAGGAGGAGGAGGAGCAGGAGCAACAGGGGAGGAGGAGGAGCAACAGGGGAGGAGGAGGAGGAGGAGGAGGTGGAGGAGGAGGAGCAGGAGGAGCAGGAGGAGGATGTGTGCAGATCTGCGTTTTGTCACGGCTGTCTTGACAACCCCCAGAGAGCCGTTAGTCTGCTCCTTAAGCTGAGAACCAGCTCTCGTCTGAATCAAAGCCTCAATGCCTCGAGGAAAATAAATAAAACATGAAGGGCCACATTAGGCAGTAAGCAGACACTACATCACCACTTGCGCTCCATCATAAATAACCGTGCTGTTGGTTCTCTTCTCACCGTCTCCCCGGGTTTAAAAAAACGTCCCGGTCACGGACACACACGCATGACAATCGCCATGGCACCAGACGCATCCTCTGACCATGGCTTGGGTCGTCCACCTGGGGAAGGTTTGGTTCCTGTCCGTGTCTGATTCAGCATATGTCAGGACGATCTGCAGAAGAGCCCCCCTTCCGTCCACCGTTTGGGGGGGGAGGTGGTACGGCCGTCTGGGTCTGGGGTCCGGGACTCAAGGTCCTCACAAAGAGCTACAAATGATGTGCATTGGTGGGTGGGGAGGTCTGAGCGGGGCAAGGGCTTAAAGAGGGTGTGTGTGTGTGTGTGTGTGTGCATACACGTGTGTGTGTGTGTGTTTACACGTGTGTTGGTGTGTGTGTGTGGGTGTGTGTCTGTCTGTGTGTGGGTGTGTGTCTGTCTGTGTGTGCGTGCGTGTGTCTGTCTGTGTGTGCGTGTGTGTGTCTGTCTGTGTGTGGGTGTGTGTCTGTCTGTGTGTGCGTGCGTGTGTCTGTCTGTGTGTGCGTGTGTGTGTCTGTCTGTGTGTGCGTGTGTGTCTGTGTGTGTCTGTGTCTGTCTGTGCGCGTCTCAGTGTGCATGCGTCTGTCTGTCTGTCTGTCTGTCTGTCTGTCTGTCTGTCTGTCTGTCTGTCTGTCTGTCTGTCTGTGTGTCTGTGTGTGTGGTCAGACGTTCCAGAACAGGGTCTTCTGCTGTTTTGACTTCACCACTGGTCTCGGTGGGGGAGCTGCAGGCGGGTGCTGACAGCTTGATATAAGCAGATATTGCTTTCCTCGGAGCTCCACTCAGGGGCCCTGCTGAGACACATGGCCGCCCCAGCCGCTTCCTGCTTCCACTTGTGTTGTTTTGTTTCACAGCGAAAACCGAATGTGACATTCGCCATTTCAGTCCATGTGAGATTTATCTTTTATTTCTCATCTGGTTTCGTTATCATATTCTTGTCCGCTCCATCTCGGTTGTGGCGTCGACGTCTCCAGCGATGTTCTCCTGGCCTTTTAGTTTGGACTTTTTCCAAAGACGATATTAAATGATGGCCGACTATCTGGACGATCAAAACAAGCGCGGTTGATTTTCTATAACTTTGAAATATGTCGCAAGAAACTTCTGTCAAGACTAACGCGAGGACTTTGGTTCATCAACCAGAACCAATCTTTAATGGAGTTCCTCACCACGGTTACCAGGATAATTATGATTGGAACAATTATAATTCAATAGGATGCCAACTGTTCTTCAATTAAAAGTGTTGACTTCAGAAGTTAATTATCGCCCGTGTCTTTCCAGGCATAGGATCTAAGTGATTCTAGCATGAATTAATGAAGGGGGATGCACACCATGTTGATTAGGCATCTAGTTTGAAGGTCACTTATTAAGTCAAGTAGAAAGTACATTTTTGGTGCTAATGAAATATCTATTGGAGTAACTTAGATGGGGGCGTTAAATACATATATTAGACTTTTACACTGCAGATGTCCGTATTGATCTTGAGAAAGTCTGATTCCTTGCTGCAGAAGAAGAACCACACCCCATCTCTTTTTGTGTAAATGGGAAACGAGTTAACCTAGCAATCGTAAGTGCTTGGCACTTGTTTCCATGAACATCCTTACTGTACCGACAGAGATATATTGCTTCTCTTTCTTCTGACAAATCTACTTATTTAAGTCACTTTGGATAAAATCTGTAATTTAAATGTAAGTGAACCAGCCGTCAATACACACACGCCCCAACAGTGGCTTAAAGTGAGAGGGGGTGGAGTCTGTCAAATTCGTTCTACCTTCGTCCACTGCCTCTGAGCATCCCGAGATGTGTGCGTGGCGCTTCTGGGTTCAACCCTGATGGAGCCCGGTGCAGCGACGGCAAAAACCAGAGGTTCTGTGTTAACGCTCACAGCGTTTGATTCAACCCAGGCCCGGCACATTGATTGCGTTCACACAGAACCACCAAAGAAGTTTCCCTCAGTCTTTGGCGCAAGAATGCGCGCCCGCCCTCCAAATGACCAATAAAGAAAAACTAAGAGAAAACGGTCTGTTTCCAGGCCCATGATTAGGAGGGCAGACCTCGTGCGGGAAACATTTGTCTTCGTACAGATCTGTGTAAATGATTAGAATCAGACCGTTCCTCCGAAGGAACACTTGTTCTCATCCTAGCTGTCTTTGTTGTGTACGGGGAATGGGTTAACCTAGCGATTGTTAGAGCTTGGCACTTGTTTCTATGAACATCCTTACTGCACCGACGGCGATATATTGTTTCTCTTTCTTCTGAAAAATGTACGTATTGTAAGTCGCTTTGGATCAAAGCATCTGCTAAATGCCCAAAATCTAAATTTAAATGTAAATGTAAATACTTCCTTGAACGACCAGCTGCTTCATTCAACATCTTGTGAGCAGAAGACACGCAGAAGTGCGGCCTCTTGCAGGGCTTTACAGTAAAGGGGGCAGTTCCAGTAAAGTCCTGTAGCCCCCGGCGTAAACAACAAGTATTACGGCGGTGATTGGGGAGGGGGGGGCACTGGGTAATTGGTTGTTTGTTTATGGGATGCGATAGAAAACCGTGAACGCCTTGCAGTCAAGGGGAGCTTGCGGACCACAACAGACAGAAAACAAGGGGAGGGCAGAGGGGGGGGGGGAGGGGTCATTAGCAAGCCAACGTGAGACAGTGGCAAGGCAGGTTAGAGGTTAGAGAGAGAGAGGGAGAGAGAGCCAGGTTACAGAACAGAGGACGAGAGAGAGAGAGGGAGAATGAGACAGCGAGAGAGAGAGAGAGAGAGAGAGAGAGAGAGAGAGAGAGAGAGAGAGAGAGAGAGAGAGAGAGAGAGAGAGAGAGAGAGAGAGAGAGAGAGAGAGAGAGAGAGAGAGAGAGAGAAGGAGAATGAGACAGCGAGAGAGAGAGAGAGAGAGAGAGGGAGAATGAGACAGCGAGAGAAAGAGAGAGAGAGAGAGGGAGAATGAGACAGCGAGAGAGAGAGAGAGAGAGAGAGAGAGAAGGAGAATGAGACAGCGAGAGAAAGAGAGAGAGAGAGAGAGAGAGAGAGAGGGAGAATGAGACAGAGACAGAGACAGAGACAGAGGGAGGGAGAATGAGACAGCGAGAGAGAAAGAGAGAGAGAGAGAGGGAGAGGGAGAAAGTGAGAGAGACAGGTTAGAGTGAAGAAAAGCCAGAGGGAGGGGGTGGCGAGAGTGAGAAAGAAACAGGAAAAGGTTTTAAAAAGAGCTATAGGGAATGAGAGAAAAAAGAGAGAGAACGAGAGAAAAGAGTGTCCTAGGGAAAGAGAAAAGCAAGAAATAGGGAACGAATAAAAAGTGTGAACTAAAGAAATAGCGAAAGACACGGATAAAGACAGACAGAAGGAAAGAGACGGATAAAGAGAGAGGGAAAGAGGGAGAGAGAACCAGGCCATTCGACCTGTAAACATAGACCGGGAGAGGTCAGACAGAGCACCTCATTATTGACCATTCCCCCCACAGGAGCCAGAGCAAATAAAAAGAGCTAATTTGCTGTATTACAGCTTCCTCCTCCTCCCTCTTTCCCTCTATTAAAGCCCTATCCCCCACACTCTCCCCCCTGAGCTCCATCTGTCCTCGTACAGTATACTGCCCCCAGGAGACCACCAGAGAGTATCTCAACGAAGAGCACTCTCAACCTGCATCACATGTGTGTATCATTCATATACGATTTCAATGAATGCTTCAAACGTCGCAGGCATATGGTTTCTCATGCTGCCATACAATACTACTGCAGAAAAAAATATCCCTAACGTCTTCATGACCCTTCGGTTACGCAAGACGTTCACAAGATGCAAGGACTCAAGCGGGAAATAAAGAACCAATAAATATAGTTTCATTGTCATCACCAATCCTACGCATGATTCAGAACGCTGATGATGAGCTACAAATCCTACTCCTGCCGAAAGAACAATGTTAGAGCGACGGCCTTGTGCCGCGCTCAGACAGGCGCCCAGAGTCATGATGCTGTTGTTGTTTTTTAGCCGCGCTCCCATAGATAAACAACATGTTCCTGCATACATTAGTGGGAATGACTTTATGCAACATCACTTCCAGTCGGTGTCAGCGCATCTTTGAATTTGAAAGGCAGTGAATAAGAGTCGTCTATCGTTTCTAGGCTGCTGAAGAATCCTCATCCATATGTTTGCACGTTTACAAAATGTCTCCGATCTCAATCAGCCTTGCATCCTACTGATATAAAAACGGGTGCTAGTAGCTTAGGAGGCGGGTTGACTGGTAACTGGAGGGTTGCTAGTTCAATACCCGGCTCCTCCTAGTGTCGAGGTGTCCCTGAGCAAGACACCTCACTCTTGCTGCTGCCGACGAGCTGGCTGTCGCCCTGCATGATGGACACCGCCATCGGTGTGTGAATGTGGGAACGAATGGTTGTAAGTCGCTTGGGATAAAAGCATCTGCTAAATCCCCTCAATGTTAACGTAAAAACAAAGCAAGTAATCGTCCTGAAATCCTGAAAACAAATAAACGGGGTCCTGATGAGAATCCCCCCTTCAGCGAGTCTAATAAAGAGCTCGGTAAATATGTTTGAGGAGCGAGCCCAGGCAGCCCCAGAGAGCTTCATGGCAGCAGAGGCCAGCTCTGATTCACTCCGCGGCTCAGAGTGATAATTGTGGTTGAGGAGAAATGTTATTGTAGTGTGGAGCACATCGAGGTACGACGGCGTAATTACGGACATCGTTTACCCAGACTCAGGATACTGCAGTAGTTAATTGGTGGCCAGGAGTATGTTGACTTTGCAAAGTGAGACGCAGATTGGTAAATTATCGACGGTCGTGAATTTGGACTGGGTTTGGAGTTCTGGGGGGTTTGGTGGTTTGGGAGTTGGGGGGGTTTGGGGGTTCCCAGTCCTTGGAGAGAGGGAGTGAGGGAGGGGGGAGTGAGTTCTCATTCTCCCCCTGCTTGCTCGTGACAGCCGGTGAAGGTCTCGGTGTGGGTGGACTGTTGTTACTAGTCAGGGCAGTTTGTGGATAATTCAAGGTAATGGGCTCGTGAAACTGTGCATCATGTGGAGCACGACGGTGGGAAACGTCGGGAAACGTTGGGATATATCACCGGATTTTGCGGGAAAACTCAAAAAGTAAACAAGCACATTTACGAGGAATGCAACAATGAACCATACTTAAAAAAATAAAAGTAGGACTGTAAAACTATTATCCATTACTCATGTCAAAAAGGAAAGACGGATAAAGAAATTCTAAAAACTTGATTACACGCCGTTACTCTCTCAATCCCACTGCGCATTTCAACACCAAACCAAACCTTCTGCTTCACATTCCCAGTCGGCCATACTGCTGGACCCTCTGTCCAGCGCTGGCCGGTAGCGGGGAGCATCTTGAACGCACATTGCTCTGCTGCTACGGCGGCGGCTTCCCACCTGCACATTCCTGCCGTGGACTTTGACACGGCGGGTTGCGTGTTGCAGAGCCCCCGCGGCGGCCCCGATGAGTGCTCTATTGTTAACCCCGCCGCCATCCCCAGCACGGAGTCCGCACGGATACCTAACCCTTTGACCCCGCCGTGCTGACCCCCAGTGACCCCCAACCCCCCCCCCCCCCCATTCCTTCCACTGGCCAGGCCAAAGCTAAATATTGCAAAACCTCACGCTACAACTGGTCTAGTTCAGACCAGTTCTCCAGGCATCCCTCGTCCATAAAGAGGGATGAGGGGGATCGGTATTGATCTAATGAATATTGATTAATGTCGAGCGTAATTGATTAAATATAAGACTTCTGAATCTTATGACGGTGAATATGGCAATGATTACGGATCATCAAAGGGGTGAAAAAAAATTAATAAAGTGTTAAATAAAATGTAAAATGTATAATAATACATATATAATGATGCATATATATCAGATTTTTTATCTATTCTCAGTTCTCAGACTCAAGAATATTCTGCCAAAAATGTAAGAATATTTCTCCAGAATATTCAAGAAACTCTTATCTCAGGATTCAGGCTACATGGAAGTAGCCTCGCAACTAGCGCTGCGTCGCCACATTTCAACAAGATAGCACGTTTTCAGGCACAGAAATGCTGAGCAGGACAAAACACGACTAAAAGCAAAAAGGGCAAGCAGGCTGGCGGAACAAGCCTCTGCCGACGGCCGCTACGTTATCGCCCTTTTTAAGTCAGACCGCTGATGCATACAGAGATCAACACCAGGGTACGAGTCGTCGCCAGCACTCAGAACATGCTGAGGAGTCTGTATACAAGCCTGGCTGCGGGTATCGAGTGAAGCACTGACCCAGGGTCAGTTCTCACTGGTTATGCAAGCGCCCCGACCAAGTCCAGCCCCACGTCGTTCCGCAGAAACCTCCACGGACTCGAGACTGAGCGGAAACAGACAAGGGTTCAGCGACTTGGAACAAGAACGTTTTGAATTGGAGAACGTACTCAAAGTGATTATTTCTCGTGCAGGTTAATGCTGTGAGGTCTTTCTAGCAACACTGAAGAATTGTATGGTGCACAAATGTATAAGTTCTTGTTCAAGGATATGCAATTGCTTTATTGCTTCGTTGAGCAGCTCTCCCGACCACGCGACCAGCCCTGCATCGCTTGGTTCAGTATTGTATTCTATTGGCGTTTTGTGTAATAAAAGTTATTTTTCTGAAACTAAAATATCCTCCGCATGAACGCGGCACAGAGAATCCTCTCTGCTGTTTCCAGGGGATTGACGGTGGACAGGCTTTTAAAAGCACCTGGCAAACTACAAGTCCTCATGAACCTGCACTTAAAAACCCGGGCACCACAAACTATACACCGAAACCGTTTCATTTCCATCCGTCACAAGTCATTAAACCCAAAACGAATGTGGCTGTGTGGCCGCGTTGGCTCTGGCTGCGGAGGCAGACGTAATGGGAAGGCTGGACGCTCGGCGCGTTGACCGGAGCCGAGGAGCAGACAGCACCGGCACCGTCCAGGACCGGCACCGTCCAGGGCCTTCCAATTCAATTCAGTTGTATTTGGATAGCCCTTAACACAGGTACAGTCTCAAAGGGCTTAACAGGCTATATTTATGACAACCGATCTGACCCTAGCCCCCTAAAAGGCAAGAAAAAACTCCCTTAATGAGCAAGGAAGTAATGTAGGATCAGGAGTGGAATGGGGGCCATAATTGATGGACATACATACATACATACATACATACATACATACATACATACATACATACATACATACATACATACATACATACATACATACATACATACATACATACAGGCGAAACATTTGAAATCGGTGATGGGGTGCTGGACAGTTAACCGTTATAAGTCCAAGCATTCAGTTGTAATCACTGCAACATGCCAGGCATCCAGTCGCAATCAACGCAACACGCTAAAACAGAAAGAATAATGAATTAGAAGCCTCCCATCCCCAGGTGTTTAAGTTTAAAGGACAAAGGTAGAGGGGAAAGGAGTGCTGTGGTGCACAGCTCTGGGAAAAAGAAAATACTGTTCGCAAAAAAATTGAAACGTCCAACTCCCTTTTTTTTACTGTTGGTAGACTAAATTGTGGCCTTAAAGTCATGCTTTTACCGAGGCATGTTGACAAGCCATGGCAGCTGCTCAAATTGGGCTT
This sequence comes from Gadus morhua, assembly GCF_902167405.1. Classification (NCBI taxonomy): domain Eukaryota; kingdom Metazoa; phylum Chordata; class Actinopteri; order Gadiformes; family Gadidae; genus Gadus; species Gadus morhua. The sequence goes on from NC_044064.1 coordinate 3,718,515, forward strand.
TTTCTTTCACCGGTTGTTTGGCTCGTTTTGTGGTATCACCCACACAGAAAAAACATTTCAGAACTCTTTTTGTAGCCTTTATCACGGAATAACAGGCTCAAAGAGGAGACATGGCCGCAGATGCGCTGACCAACGATGTCAACGGCACAACAGATGGCCGCCAAACATGTCGCGCTGCGTCCCCTAGAGATAATTGCGCGTTCGCAATTTGGTAACCAAAAAACATGGTTTCCTTTTAAAAGTTCCGCTCTTGACCAAAACTACGCTAGCATGCTCAAGGGCTCGGCGATATTGTCAATCAAAAGCTCCCTTTGTTCCAGAAGGACCGACCCGTCATCTCCCGGATGGGTCGGTGATTGTTCGCTACACGTTTGTGTAAATTAGCATTCTGGTGGTAGAAACACAACACTGCTGACCTCCACAGCAACGGCACTTGCATTCAGAAACGCCCGCCAGAATGCGGCCTTGCCGAGCAACAATTGAAACCCAAAGACCGTCATTGGAGATACATTTATGGCACAATTATCAGGGATGGTACTTTGAGAGTCAAGCATCTGCAATGCATCATATCCAGTGTCCCAGGGCTGGTTCCTGATGCCCGGCTCTTTCCTACCTCGTCCTCTGGTGAAAGGAAACGCTGGGCTCCTCTCCTTATAAGCGTGCTATAATCACCGCTGATGAAATGAAATCCCTTCCTGTCAAAAGCTCTCTGAGTCTTCTTCCATCCTAGCCCTTCTTCTCTGTGGGTTTGGGAACATGAGGTTGGGTCCGAATCTCATCTCAGACCACACAGACAAAGTGTGGGCCCACTGAACCACGTTATTGGGGGGGGAGAGACAATGGCAATTGTTTTGGATAGAGACAACTGGCGGAAAAAGGTTCTGAAATAAAAAAAGAGGAAAAAGGACCGGGGGCTTCAAACTTCGAATGCTGCTGTTGCAAACACCGGCTGCACTTCCCGCTCTCCCTAACCCAGCAGAAAGTTATAAATTAAACCAGCTCTGTCCGTCCATGCCCTGCCGAGGGGGGCACTAGAGTGTCGTACTACCAGCCCTACAGCACGGGTCTGGCAGCAGGTGACGACTCTGCGGTAACGACAGGCTCTGTGAAGAGACTCCGCCGTCCCCGGAATCAGCAACACCCCATGTTTGTCACCACATATGGCAACCCCCCCCCCACCCCCACCCCACGACCCTGGACGGGGCCAACTGATGGGAGTGAGCGGCTGTAACCGACGACAACACCCTGCCCACAGGAATGAACAGGCCTGTGGCGGCGGCGGCGGCGGCAGCATCCAGCCCTGACGGAGCGATACCGTTTGGCTGCTAGCGGCTCACTCCAGCTGGCGTCTGGAGCGCCTACTGGCTTGCCACTGTTTGGGTTTGCGGATGCGCGGACGCTCGTGTGCAACATGGAGGCTGGCGCCAGAAAAACCCCGTCCGTCCCGCCCCGCTCCGCCCACCGCCCCCCTCAACACAAGCTGCCCCCAGACCGCAAGGATCAGGCAGGCCGCGATTTTTTTGTTTTATTGGGACAGCTTGTGTCTAACGCGCGGCACGCAGGAACCGCAAACTGCAGTGGCTGGAGGACTCGTACACAAGAAAGTCCCCCCCCCCCCGTCCAACGCACACTCAGACACACACATGCCCCCACCGCACACACACACACACACACACACACACACACACACACCCAACACCCCGATGCACGGATTGGGTTACGTGGAGATTGGAATCTCCGGATAGCAGCAGTTCGGTCTTTTCTCCCCCCCCGCAGCGACCGGAGGGTTTTTCATGCTCAGTGTGTACGCTCGAAGAGTTACATGAAACGCTAACACTGATCCCGCTGGGCGAGAGACAAATGGGGTAACATGTCCCCCCCCCCCCCCCCCCTGGCCCCTTCCAGTTATTCAACAGTACAGGCGTGGGTTCTCCGTGTCTCTGGCCCTTCGGTCTGCGGCGAGCCCTGCTTCTCTGCAGAGGATTAGGCTCGGCTTGTTTCATTAGAGCCCAGACGGGGAGGAGGGGAGGGGGTGGCTGGGCGCAGCGAGGGGCATGGGGCACTTTCAACTTTTCATGCGACGAGGCGTTCCAGAACGCTGTGTGGTTGGTGGTGGTGGTGGTGGTGGTGTTTGAGGAAGAGGAGGAGGAGGAGGAGGAGGACAGACTCATTTGGTTTCGGTTTCCCTACAGTATCTCCGGTATCATTCAACGAATCAATCGGGGTGACTTCAGACAGGAGGGGCTCATGATGGCCCCCACTGGATTGGATCCATAGCACGCACCCCCCCCCCCCCCCCCCCCCACACCCTCGAAGAATCCAGATGTGCCTCCTCACCATGATACAGGGTTCCTCATTGTAGACTGAACAGATTTAAAAACTATATTTCACACAATTTCAATTAATGTATGACAATTGTATGATTGAATGACAATGTTTATATGTGAAGTCCTTCGAATCTGCCTTGTGTATGAAAAGTGCTATGTAAATAAAGTTGCCTTGCCTTGCCTAATGTTCTTAACAAGCAACGCAAATGGGCATCAACTCGGGCTGTACCCCACACATATATTTTACGGATCGTTTTTATTGTTGATGCTAACTTTTGCATGCACATTTTTATCTGCTATACTGTATCTATCCATGTATTCTGTATCTGTAACTGGAGTTCCATGGGCAGTCTATATCGTGTCAATCGGCTCCGCTGTGTTGTGTTATCAATGTCTTCCATTTATTATGCAACGTGTTCTATGTCATGCCCTTTTCACGTATATTTCAATGTTACATTTTGACGCTTTTATCCAAAGCAACTTACAATAAGTACATTTGTCATAAGAAGTGCATCAATATATCGCTGTCGGTACAGTAAGGATGTTCATAGAACCAAGTGCAAGTACAACAATCGCTAGACTAACCCATTCCCCGTGTTACAGCAATGATAGCAGCTACTGCAGTTGCTACACAGTTAAGTACTATAATACAATACAATACAACGCAACACAATACAGTGTACAATGGTGGCCAGAAGGGGGAGGTTGGCTATGCAGTGTAGAGGTGCAATGTATATTTCTGCAATGTATATTTCTGAGCAACACTGTCATGAGTCCAAGACAAATTTATATTCTATAATCTATTAGCATTAAAGCTCCCACCCTTGCTCACACATAGAGAGCCAGAGAGGAGGCCTAATCACAGACTGCGACCGTCTCTCCTGCTTGCCCACAAACCGTCGTGTTATCGACCGCGAGACTGAATCTGCGCAGGCCCTGAGAGGTTGTGATAATTGCAGAGGAGAACATCAAATCACGATGACATTTCATTTTTTTGCGGCTAAAGAAGTATTCTTATTATATGTTCTTCCCCAGAGCTGACCCGTAACCACCAGGTTCTACGTGCTTCACGATATTTGCAAATTGTACTTATTATACCACGCTTGGTTATACAAGGCAGCCTGCTGTAGTCATGACGATAGCGAGCATCTCTCACTTTGATCACAGGGGGTGACTTTGGGAGGAAAGAGCAACACATCAAAAAATGCGACTCCTTTAAAGATAATTTCTTACAGATAATTCGGCCGGTCTCTCCTGGTTTGTGAACCTCATAATCCTGAAACACACGTCCAGAATGCCAGGACCGCAAACGAATGTGGTCTGCAGCTAAACTGGGGACTAATGTTTGACATCAGCCATCATCAACCACCACTGATAACCCCCTGTAGCATGCGTTATGCCCCATGGTCTTTAGCTTCGGCCGCAGTAAAAACCACTTGCATAACCACGGCCAAAACAAAAAAAAACTCAACGCCATTTATAGCGGCACATCCCATCACAACAAGCATTCCATCGGTGGGAATTTTGGCGGCAGCGTTCCTCGTCTAATCAGCGGCCGCAGGGCTGATGCGAGGTGACAGACGGCATCAGTGTGGACGTTTGAGGGCACGCATGGCTGCCCCAGGCTGGCCCGCAGCGCACCCACTAATGAGGGAGAGCCAGACCATTAACAAGATGAAGAGGGGAGCGCGTTTGCCAAGCACAAGGCACTCTCACACCAGCGACTTGAAAGGGAGCGAGAGCCAAACCCACCGGGAGTAACCAATCGGACGGCGCTCCGGCTAACGGGATGGGACTCAAACCAATCCCTCAAACATCAAGAATAAGAAGCTGTGATGTTATGCAGCTTGAACTGCGAGTTTGTGTGTTTTATCACAGCTGTATCCCAGCTTAGACGTAGCGACTCTAAAGCAGCCCTTTCTAGGGTTGGTTTGTGCCGTGGTTTTGTTCCGACCCACCAGGGAGTCAGGACTAAACTGTGTAATACGCACTGAAGTGTTGTGACAGTAAGCACCTCCAGGAACTGGAGAGAGCTCAGAGAAACAGGCGACAATGTCTGCATCTGAGCGGGGATCCAGCGAGATGAGTTAGGAGAGAGCTCAGAGCTGTGGTCTATCTGGCTGCAAGGCCTCCTCCACACAGCCTGAGAGAGTGAGTGAGTGAGTGAGTGAGTGAGTGAGTGAGTGAGTAAGAGAGAGAGAGGAACGAGACAGGCTGCCGGGGTTACTGTCAGCACAGTTCTAAATTGACCGGACGTGGGTGCCACAGATGGACCTCCCTGGGCGGGCGCCAGGTGGCAGGTATTCCTGCGCGGTAACCACCCTTCATTGGGCCTGATTAAGAGATCAAAGCCCGATTCGAGCGAAATTATTGTACAGCGTTGGTGATGAGCTCCAGTTCTTTGTTGGGGGGGAGACACAGGTTGCAGGTGGCCGCGTGATGATTTCAATTGGATTCAGATTGCCACAGGAACATGTGTTTGTGTTCTAGTGTCGGTGCGTACAACACACATCACACATCACAGGGCAAATTTGGAATAATGATATTGCACAAGCATGGCACACATTGCCAAAAGCTGGGTCAATAAATGGGCACAAAAACATAGATGTGGATTGCGGGTGCGACTTTAAAACCAGGGTGCATCTCAGGTGAAATCCCAATAAAGTTAAGTGCCCCGGTTGTCCGAGTCGAGCGAATATAGGATAAAGCAACCCCCATCTCACACCTTCGACCGTATACATGTTTGATGTTGATGTTACTTTCTTCTTGCATCCCTTTGGATTACAGATGGATATCACAAAGCACCAATGAGCCTGGTCATGAAAAAAATAAGCAGAAATCAATTATGAAGAATTCCCCTCAAAGTAAGTGCGGAAGCTATTTCCGCAGGGCGCTCTCGCCGTCTTTGTACGCTCAGAGAACTGTCAACAGCATCGGACGCGATTGTATTTCAGCGAGCGCGCCTCGGAGAAGCAGAAAAAGAAAACTCAACTGGATGAATCTGCAACAGAGACCTTTACTTTACTTTGATTTAAACCACATATTCAAAATCGACCAACGGTCCTTGGTGTGTCTGAAAAGATAAATATTAAGAAATCAAAATATAGATAGTGAAAGTCAGAGCGTATCGGCCCATAAACAATCAGAAGCAACCGACGCAGCGGCTCTGAATAATCCATGAGGAAGGTTTGCTCAAAGGCATCTCTCTCTCTCTCTCTCTCTCTCTCTCTCTCTCTCTCTCTCTCTCTCTCTCTCTCTCTCTCTCTCTCTCTCTCTCTCTCTCTCTCTCTCTCTCTCTCTCTCTCTCTCTCTCTCTCTCTCTCTCTCTCTCTCTCTCTCTCTCTGAGAATACTAATGACCGCATTTAGGCTCTTATTTACATTGGGGCCCCGAGTATCCTGGTCTGCGAGGGCCAGGAGCCGGCTGGGGGGGATGGAAGGTGATGAAACATTGATGAAGATAAAGGTCGATCACTCCCCTCGTACTTCGGATGCCTAATTTATGCGGTGTCGCTGCGGCGCCCGGTGTTGCCATCGGCGACCACGTGTCTTTAGGGGGCCGACGGAGAGCCGGTCTTCAGCTCGTTAACACGATTGGAACGCGGCCCTGAAGTGAGATATCATTAAAACTGATTTCTGCTCTTCGGCGCTGTAGGGTTTAGTCTCTATGGTGAAAAGTAGTTCATTAAAATTAATGTTTGATTGCCCGCGCCCAAAAAACATTTAAAGTCGTTTTGCAAATATTTCCAATTAGCTGGCTCGGGTGTATTTTTTGGAATATATTCTTCCTCCAACGGTGCTTATAACTTCTACATCAGCACATTAAGAATAGATATATAGAAATTGCCTTCACCTTGCATGACATTACGTAATCCTCGGCCTTTACCGGCTAATTCCGGATCCTCTTCAAAAGCAACCCGGCGTACCCCCGTGACCTTAACGAATACCGTGACCCACATTTCGACCCGCTTGAATAACCCCGTAAAACGTCTTCCTCCGCCGGGGTAAAAATAAGCCGCCGCGGCGCAGAGCACCTGACGCGACAACTGGGCCTGACATGGAGGCCGTGGCATGCGGGTCGCCCGTCCCAGTATGTCCCAGTATGTCCCAGTATGTCACCAGTATGATACCAGTAGGCCGCCGCAGCTCCTCCTGTTTCAAAGCCCAGGAGCCGGGCGCTGGCCTGCACTCGCAGAGGCCATCCGAGAGAGTTGACCCCTGACCCCTAAACACCAGACTCCACTGACCTACCCCCCCCCCCCCCCCCTTCTTCTCTGAATCCTTCATCCTCCCCCTCTAAGACCGGCCCGTCGTCTTCAAAGTGACAAACGCGTACTCGTTACTTTCCCCTCACTGCTTGCCTCTACCCCACATATGTGTACACACACACACGCACACACACACACACACACACACACACACACACACACGAGTGATATATATGTTTGTGTACTCGTAAGTATATGTTCAAGCATGTGCCAGGAGAGAGGGACACACACACACACACAAATACTGTATGCGTGTGCATACACACACACACACACACACACACACACACACACACACACACACACACACACACACACACACACACACACACACACACACACACACACACACACACACACACACACACACACACGTACACATATTCCAGCGTTGACCATCATTGCCAGAATGTAATGGCCTCATGGTTTCTAATCCACTGGTGGGTGTGTAAGCTTTGCCTTAAGACTCAAATGACAGGTCGTGTGCCAGCTTACATATGCAGGGAGGGAGGGGGTGAGACAAGTCCAGGTTCTGGGTTCGATTCCCAAAGTTACTCTCCACGTTCCTGAGCCACCAACACCCCCTTCTCTCCTCCTTGATAGCCTATCACCCTATCTCCTCCTTGATCACCTGTAACTCTATCTGCTCCATGATCACCTATAACTATACATCACCTGTAACTCTATCTGCTCCTTGATAACCTGTAACTCTATCACCTTTAACTCTATCACCTGTAACTCTATCACCTGTAACTCTATCACCTGTAACTCCATCTGCACCTTGATAACCTGTAACTCTATCTGCTCCTTGATAACCTGTAACTCTATCACCTGTAACTCCATCTGCACCTTGATAACCTGCCACTATCTCTGGACCCAGCCCCCCACTGGGGAAACGGAGAAGCAGAACATGACGTCCTCTCTTGCCCAAACGCCAACATCCCCTTCACCTTGGCCCCGCTGCTCCCATCGCTCACTCAGAGGCTAGGGGGGTACGGGGCCAGTGGCTGGGGCGACCCTGGGCCAATAGCATGCCTTGCCCCCCCACGGGCCCCACGGGAGTGAGGACCTATTGGGCTCCAGCCCCTCACTACTACTAAATCCTCCACGGTGATTTACAGCCCGGAGCTCTAACCGCCGTCCCCCGCCAACAGGTGGCATTGGTTAGTAGTACCATGCTCACCGTGCCAGGACAATGCAGAGAGAGAGACACACACACACACACACACACACACACACACACACACACACACACACACACACACACACACACACACACACACACACACACACACACACACACACACAGTCCAGGACCAAGTGAAGCCTGACTGATGGGAGGAGAGAAAGAGGGCGAGAAACAGCCAGGGATAGATTCAGGCTGAGGGCAAGAATTGGAAATTGCTGTTAGGCCGGGTGGAGATAGGGGGTTGTAATAGCTACTGAGACGCGATGTGTTTAGTGCAGAGCAGCCTCCCTGCCAGTCGTCCTGCACGCTCCCATTCATAACCAACGGGACGCCCGCCACTACGCTGACGTGCAGCGCTGATCCAAATGGATCTGCTGAGCGCATTGTAATAAACGGGCAGAAATCGATAAATGTTCCCATCGTAAGCCCTCTCCTCTTAATGACTATGCCTCCGTCCAGCGCACGCACGCACGCACACACACACACACACACACACACACACTCTCACACACACACACACACACACACACACTCCATTAAAGCAAAACATACAGCACAATATCCGAGGTCTCCTCAGATTTACAACATGGAAAGGCAACACAATGTGGTGAGATGAAAACAGAGCAGACCGCTAAACTAAACAGATATCAAATGAATTTCCAAGAATCTGCCTTCAAGGAGCCCATGAACAGGATTGATGAGGAAGTCCTGGTTGCCATGATGGGATCCGTCTACGGCCTGGGACTGTGATCGGGTTCCCCTGGACCGGGAGCTCTTCCGCGTTATACTGGACTACTGGAATCGTACTGGAATCCAACGGGAACCCCCCCCTGCCAACTCCAGCATCACATGTGGGCCTTGTAAACCTGTCCTTTCCATCTCACTGAGCGTGTGCGTTTTCCGTTCGCTCTGCAGGCCCAGGAGGGAGCGTACGAGAATCCAATCTGAGTCAGGATTGATGTACCGTGCAGCCGCGACTCCCTGAATCATGCCCACCGACCCCCCCGGGTTTGGTTTTTGAAACGAGCGCAGCATCTCTCTCACCGCGGGGGAGGAGAATCAGACCCAGGATTTGTTTGGCTGCCGCCTGATCTCAGAGTTGGCCTCCATTTGGAAAGGGCCGAGTGTGAACGGCTGCTTACTGAAACACAGTGGGCCTGCGTGGGGTCACTAGGGTGGTCTGAGGCGGCAGAAATTGCACAAGAAATCATTGGCAGAAGAGAAAAGACAGGATAAAACCACAAGGAGATAGAGCCCCTTAGAAGCAGTCAGCGCAGCACAATGACACGATTTTTTAATCATGATGAAATAATTAGTGTCTACACATACATTCAGGGCATTTAGCAGACACTTTTATCCAAAGCCTCTTACAATGAGTACATTTGTCAGAAGAACAATATATCGCTATCTGTACAGTAAGGATGTTCATAGAACCAAGTGCCAAGCACGAACAATCACTAGGTTAACCAATACCCCGTGTACAACAGAGATAGCTAGGAAAAAGCTATAAATAAATACATGTTACGAAGGATTGGTCGAGAAAGCTCTTCTAAGAGCTCGCCGTATACTTTTCTGACGTATTACAAAGGTGTAGTGTTTCCAAGAAATTTGGCGGCCACTTCATGCGGTCTCATAAAGAAGGTCACACTGTAACTCAGTCAGTCCTGCACCCATTAGGGGAGGACTGTGAATCACAGCCTGGGCTTGATCCACTACTAATCACATGTAGACAGTAATGTCACACATACCTCTACCTAGACGATTGAATTATAAAGCACAGAGAGAGAGAGAGAGAGAGAGAGAGAGAGAGAGAGAGAGAGAGAGAGAGAGAGAGAGAGAGAGAGAGAGAGAGAGAGAGAGAGAGAGAGAGAGAGAGAGAGAGAGAGAGAGAGAGAGCTAGGTGGGGAAGGGTGAGAGAGCGAGCGAGAGATGGGGGGGGGGGGGAGAGAGAGAGTGAGAGCGAGAGAGAGACAGACACACCATACAATCAAAATCCTTGCAAAACCTGTCTACAGCGCCAGACCAGAATGTCATAGAAATCCGAGAGCAAACTAGAGTTTCAAACGCGGACTTTCCCATATGCTGAAGGCCAGCTTGCAGCTCTCCCCCTTTTATTGTCATGTATAATAGTTTTTTATTGTAATGACTCTCTTAATACCTGGCTCACATTAAAGGCCCACTTTGGCTCCAACTCTGGCTCAAACTGGCTGTCCTCTGCGAGTCTCTCCACTTTAAAGTGTTTATACTACACAAGTGGCTCGTTCTTCCGTTTCACTGCCAGTAAATCCCTTCATTCGTATGCTTTATACGTCTCGAAAAAAAACGTCACAAGCACATTTCTCATCGTACAGCGTACAGCTGCCTCCGCCGCAGAGCTGCAGATGATTCCCCTCGAACCTCGACCCCGAGACGATTTCTTTCTATCCCAACGGGGCGAGGCCACGGTTCTTTGGAACCTAACCATGTCTCCACACTGATCACCGGTCAGGGAGGGGGCGAGGGGCATCGCATGCACCGGTCAACCAATCGATCTTCTCTAGAGACGGGAACGCCCGGCCCGGAAGGCAGTGAGGGCAAGGACGGAAGTTTAGCTCTGTGGCGTCGAATAACGGCCAGCACCACATCCCCGAATTAAAAAGTTCATGCATGTATGCATGTATGTGCGTACGTACGTACGATCATACGTACGTATGTATGTTTGTATGTATGTATGTACATACGTACGTACGTATGTATGTATGTACATCAATTCTGGCGCCCATTGTTAGGGTTCGGCATTCTGCGTTCCTTCTCCAGATTTCCTCCTTGCTAATTAAGGGTGTTTTTTCTTGCCCTAGGGGGCTAGGGTCAGGGGGTGTCACACATACTTGGCCTGTTAAGCCCTTTGAGACAGTGCGAGAGAGATACAAATACAATTGAAGTGAATTGATGATTGGTGCAATGCGTCCAGAAATGGTTTCGCCCGACTTTACCTCATTCTTGCTGCTACACATTTAGAACTTGATTTGATAAAGTCAGCGTGCCACTGCTGGCCGAGCTCAAGCGAGGCCACAGAAACGTTTTTCTCGCCGTCTGCACAGCCAGTCAACCGCCCCGTCTCTCTAGCGTTGTCCAGAGCAGGAAGTCATAACACGCTTTCACACTTCGGTTTGAGGCTGAAGGGAGAAGCAACTTCCAGTTCTTTTTTCCCCCCTCCTGACTTCCATTTAGATGTGTGCCTTGAGCTAGGAGGTGATACACACTTCCACATTACAAATGCAAAAAGCGAGAACCTCCACACGCTTAACAGAGACAGACGCACTCGCTACAGCCAGACACTTTTCAACACGCAACGCGGTGCACTAAATCTTCCTTTCGTCTCGTTTGTTATTCAACACAGTTTGCATGTGTTGCAGCGTGTGTTACAGATTGTACCGTGGAGGTGAATGTGCTCCCCTTCCACAACATATGGTGCAAGTAGCCCTGCACTCCGATTGAATTAAGGTTCACAGGCTGCAATTAGCCACTACGATTGATTCCTCCCCCAGTGTGCAGGTGTCCATTTATTTGAGGGCTTCTCAGCCGTGAGAGCGATCCACTCTTGGCATTAGCTGCAGCCCTCGTCTTCCACTCGCTTCCCTCGAATGATGAATGTGAGAAGAGTTTCACATGTGCATGATGCACATGCAATGTATCAAGCACGGCCACATGCGATCGCTTAATTCCACGCCTCGCACACCATCCGCCTGCGCCTCCTCCACACGTGCTCGTGTCCGCGTTGATTCCTAAAACTCTTTTCCGAGGCCAGATGCGGCACATTTCCGGAGCGGTGCTGTACTTTGGTGTAATGTCAGCCATGTTTATTAGCAGATATCGGATAATCTAAGCGTGCATGTGGTTTGCAGTATCGGGTTGACAAAAATAAAAGTTTGCCAACTTTCAGCGGAACGGGCCAGCTTTTAGTTTGTGGGTTGAAATTCGTTTTGTTTGCTGGCGTTCATTGCTTCGATGTTGAGTGAGATGCCCTAAAGATGATTTTTGGAGCCGATATATGCTGTAGTTGTTTAAGATGTTGAGTGAGAGCCACTAAGCACACCTTTGGGATGGGTGCCCTTTTCCAAAAACATGATTTAAACGTCATTGCAAGAAACAGTACTGAATTTTCTTCTTCTTAGAAATAAACCCAGTCACTCCTGCCCTCTCCATCGAATCACTTGACAGCATACTACCATTAAATTACCGTCCAACTCCTGTCCCACTGATGGCTCAGATTAGCCCTTCCATTAACGAAGCAATTATAAACAGGTGCCCAGTCTGCTTCGGCTCGTTATCGCCTCTCATATCCTGCTCTCGTTATTCAACTGAGGTTTTTCAAGGCCAATAATTTTAAAGGCACATTCAAACCGATCAGGCAAAGTCATTTATTTTGAACAAAGACGGTTCCTGACTTAATAAGAATGTCCCCAATTCAAACCCATCTGCACACACAGACACATACCTGCACACAGACTTTATATTGTTGGTCTCTTTTCTTTTGAAAACATCCCGCTCGTGCGTGTGTGTGTGTGTATGTGTTTGTGTGTGCGTGTAAAGCACTAATATCTACACGCAAGTTAGCTGGCTCTGTCATTGGGCAATCCTGGTTGTCAGTACCAGCCCAAGGCAACCGTAGCCAATCAGATCGAGTGTAGGATAGTGCCCGGGTTAGTGGCTGGTGATTGGGCTGTTGTGCATGTTTCAATCATCAGAGTCATCTACTTCTGCCTCAGCTTTGGATCTTGTTTTTTTCTCATGAATGACTCATCAAGTGGTGGTGGTGGTGGTGGTGATGGTGGTGGTGGTGGTGGTGGTGGTGGTGGTGGTGGTGGTGGTGATGGTGGTGGTGGTGGTGGTGGTGGTGGTGGTGGTGGTGGTGATGGTGGTGGTGGTGGTGGTGGTGGTGGTGGTGGTGGTGGTGGTGGTGGTGTCGGGGAGGGAGGTGGGTGAGCTCAGGGAGAGAAAGTGATTCAGGGGGAACAGGGGGACGGGGGAGAGAGACCCACGAGGGGGAACAGCTGTTTGGTGCAGATTGCTCCAATGTGCGCCCAGGAGAAAGAATCCTTTTGTTCGGACGCATTTTTTGGTTTAATTTTTTTTTTTTCTCGCCATGCTCTACGGCGCTCGCTCGGAAGGCTCCTTTGATCTGAGCGGCGGTGAGCGGCGGCGGGCCCCGTGTCTGCCGGGGGACGGGGTGGGGGAAGACAGGCGTCAGCAGGACGGCTGCGAGGGGCCACTAATGAGCTGGGGATCGACGAGACGAAAGCAGAACCATACCGCAGGCGACACGCCCCATTGGTCGAGGGAGCCGCCTCCGGCGGGCGGGAGCAGCCCATTGGCCCAGAGAGAGGCATCAAGAAGCCCATTGGCCGAGGAAGAGGTAGGAGGGCGGGAGCAGCCCATTGGACGAGGGAGAGGCATCACAAGGGCGGGAGCATCCCATTGGCCCAGGGAGAGGCTTCACTCTGATGGGAGCAGCCCATTGGCCAAGGGAGAGGCAGGAGGGCGGGAGCAGCCCATTGGACGAGGGAGAGGCAGGAGGGCGGGAGCATCCCATTGGCCGAGGGAGAGGCATCACGCTAATGGGAGCAGCCCATTGGCCGAGGGAGAGGCATCACGCTAACGGGAGCAGCCCATTGGCCGAGGGAGAGGCATCACGCTAACGGGAGCAGCCCATTGGCCGAGGGAGAGGCATCACGCTAACGGGAGCAGCCCATTGGCCGAGGGAGAGGCGTCACGCTAACGGGAGCAGCCCATTGGCCGAGGGAGAGGCATCACGCTAACGGGAGCAGCCCATTGGCCGAGGGAGAGACATCACGCTAACAGGGGTGGGAGCTAGCTGCCACTGCTGCCTCTAGACGGCGCCGACATCAGAGCGAGGCCAGGAAACCTTCTGGGCGGCCGGTCAGGCTGTGAACACAGACTCGTCTGCAGACATCTGATGGCGGTTTGTTTATCACGGTGACGGTCGGATTGGTTTGATTATTTAATATATTTTAGGAAATCAAAAGGAGGGAAATTCGTCGCCACCACAGTTCACTTCCTGACGCCCGCCTCTTCAAACTGGATTTGTTTATATGTTCTGTTTGTTGGAACGTACTAAAGGCATGGACGCTGGCTGCTGCTTGTTTCAGATATTACAAATGATGAATTGATCATTTGTGAAGGAGTTTTGAAAGACCACCTACATTGCACAAAGATTGTTTTTTTGGATGACCTTACTTACCAAGCAGGGTTTCTGTTTAACTTAAATTTTAATAAGAAAAGCTTATTTTATTTTACAATGCAACATTCTTATAAGACTTAATCTAAAATTTGCATCACAATGATTGATTGTCAATCATATTAATGTATTCAACGTGTTAGTGCAGAAGGATTAAGTGTTGAGCTTTGTGCCAAGTCAAAAGGCAGCCGTTGTCAGCTTTTTTCTATTATTTATATAAGCGATGGAATCACTTCACACCTCAATAAAAGCCCTCAGCTTCAGTTCACACCTGTACGTTAGGATACGCGCGCACGCACGCACGCACACAAACACACACACACACACACACACACACAAGGCCCTGACGCAATTCCATGCCTTTCCTCTCCCAGAACCACCCCATAGCTTCGTGTCCGTCCAGGAGGTTTCCTACCCGAGCGTACCCTCGCACGAGAACGTTCTTCGAGCCATCTCCCTCCGCGGCTGCGACGGCCGAGCAGCCTGTTTATTATCTGTCTGTTGCACTCGTCAGGGGCCAAGCTGTGAGGCCCCTGGTGCTTTCGGGCTCCGCTAAAACAAACAAATGTCTCGCCGGGACCTCTGGCGAGGGTTCTCCCCGGTTTCCCTCTAAATACAGAACACGCGGCCAGCAGCAGTCGTTAAACCTCGCAGAGCGCGAGTATGGAGAGGAAGAGAAGGGATACGCCCGCCCCGAAAGAACGTGTTGAAACGCACTTTCAGAGGCAAGCAATGAGGTTTAGCGTTTAGCACGCCAAGTGCATTCTGGGAGAGAGTCCTCGATGGATATCTGAATGTATAGGATACATAGGTGGTGTATAAGCTGGTATGGTGTACCGCAAACGCACGCAGACACACAGTTCACGGTCTGACCCTATACTCAATCGGATCGGCCATGGTTGTCTTGGACGGGTACCGACAACTAGGATTGACCAATGACAGAGCCAACAAACTAGTGTGGGGAAAGTAGTTCTTCACACACACACACACACACACACACACACACACACACACACACACACACACACACACACACACACACACACACACACACACACACACACACACACACACACACACACACACACGATACATGTGTGTGTGATAGACTGTTACAGACTCAATGCCATCAGCATCAATCCCCACTCCCACTGTAAAATGTGGGAAAGACTCCCAGCCATCTCAGGACACTGGGGTCGGTCTGTGTGTCAACCGTTGAAGTGGTTCCACTTTTTAATTCAAAATCAGTACAAGGAAATTGCCGTGATAAAAGTAAAGGGAGCGAAACAAACCGTTTACGGCTCTCATGAAGAAACGGGGGAATGAGTTTCTTTACTTGGGCCTGAGGCTGTAGATATGCACAGCTTTCATTAAAAGCCTCATAAATGATAATGGCTGATTAAAAGTGATGGTTATTAAGTATGCAGAGTTATGGCTGGCCCTGGACAGAGAGAAGTACGTAAACTAAGGACAACGGTAGAAAGTTTTATACCCTGATTGAAATATAATCTGAAAAGTTTAATCTGAAAACAATTCGCTTGCCGAACTCAAGGAAACGTAGGCATGCTGTCCTCCTCGATAAATATGGCAAGGAGGAAAAGCTAATAATAAGCTATCCTTTGTGTAGGCACGGAAATTGGATAGCAATTGTATTCGGGAAGGGACTGCAGGTTATTTTCCACACCGATTTAGCAATTTTCTCTTGTAGAAAATGCAACCGTCGCTCAGGGAGGGTTGGGGCGAGACCAGCCTGTCAGAGAACCAGGCGGTCGATGGAGTCTGGCGAGGGAAGACGTGCTTCCATAGAAACCCTATGGAATTTGTTTGCAAACGATGATTGCAAACACAATAGCTTTGTCTTGGATTGCGTCACTACTGCTAAAATGACATGAAATATAATAATACATTCACACAAATCATGGATTATAATAATGCACTTAATTTACGCTTCTACAATGGGGCTACATACACTACACAACCGTAGTGTACTTAGTAAACCAGAGCAACTTGATAAAAAAGCAATAAAAATTGGGTGTTGCTGAATAATTTAGATATTATACTGAAAATCGTATCACCTACACAGACACATTACCATGGCAACCGCTCCATTTCTTGTGCCTACTGGTAAAAACATATGCATTGCAACATATGTTCATGTAATTACATAGCAGTAACCTAATGTAACCTAGTGTGTGTGTGTGTGTGTGTGTGTGTGTGTGTGTGTGTGTGTGTGTGTGTGTGTGTGTGTGTGTGTGTGTGTGTGTGTGTGTGTGTGTGTGTGTTTTTTAAGTCACACACAGCTGTGGCTTTATGAGTGACACCCTCGCCTTCATCAACTGCGTGTCCTTCATCGATGATGTCGGGACGCTCTATATGTGCGCTCAGAACACGTTTCATACGGGGGGGGGGGGGAGCTCGGGGAGGCAGGGGGGGGGGGGGGGGATTCAGATGCAGCTGTCAGTGGGGACTTATGTTTCCAAAAATGTCACCTCGGACATAAAGTAGCGCCCCCGGTCGCCGTGGGACCGTCCCGAGCCTCCGCCTCACAGGGCGATCGTCACCTCGGACGCGTCAGGGAGGAACTGCTAACAGCCGGGTCAACGAGACGCTCTTAAAGGGAACTGAACCCACGCTAATGAGACTGCTCTCTCTCAGTCTGTACCGTCTCTCCACCGTCTCTACACTACAGTCTTTACAGTCTCTCTCTCAGTCTGTACCGTCTCTCCACCGTCTCTACACTACAGTCTTTACAGCCTCTCTCTCAGTCTGTACCGTCTCTCCACCGTCTCTACACTACAGTCTTTACAGTCTCTCTCTCAGTCTGTACCGTCTCTCCACCGTCTCTACACTACAGTCTTTACAGCCTCTCTCTCAGTCTGTACTGTCTCTCCACCGTCTCTACACTACAGTCTTTACAGTCTCTCTCTACAGTCTCTCTCCAGCCTCTCTCTCCAGTCTCTACAGTCTCTCACCACCGTCTCCCCAGTCTCTACCAGTCTCTACATTCTCTCCCTACAGTCTCTCTCTGAAGTCTCTCTACAGTCTCCCCTCCAGTCTCCCCCGTCCCCACGCTGTAAATCCAGTGCGTCTAAAGTCCAGCCCAGAACGTGTGCGGTCCCCCAATGTAAACCCTCACGCCCGGTGTATTACCGCGTAGTCCGTCATCGGGGATTTGCTCTCCTTTTTCAAAAAGGACCCAATTAGGGCGTCTGCGTCGGGCCCGACCGGAGAATAGCCCCCCTCTAACACCCCCTCGTAAATACAGAGGCGTGGGCAGCGCCCTTGTCAGCGTCTGATTGGACGGCTCAGCGTGGATCAGCGAGTGACAGCGTAGATACATGGAGCAAACAAACTCGTGCCACCCGATCGCTTTGCCCCGTAAATCAGGTCGCCGTGGGGACGGGGGACGAGGGGGCGGGTGAGGGCCCGAACCCGGGCGGGGCCCACAGGGCATGGAGTGTGCTTCGGTGTCGTGACAGTTGAGAGTAACGGCCCGAGCCCCCCCCCCCCCCCCCCCCCCCCCCCCCTCCCGTGCTCAGAAGGGGCCCAGCGCAGGGTCTCTGGCACTAGGTGGCCCGCAGTCGCCCGCGGTTACGCCCTGTTTGATGGCCGTTATGTTTCAGAGTTGTGAAGGGAAGAGAGCGATTTCTTCGCTCCGACGCCTGCCAAGGCAAACACGGGCTCCTGCGCCCGATCCGAGCGGTTTGGCCCCTGAACCCCAGGGTGCCGGTGGCGGGGAGTTCACTTCAGAGAGAGACGAAGAAGGAGAAGAGGAGGAACAGCTCAGATCAGAGGGACGCCTGCGGCCAACCGTGGAGGACTCGGACGACAAGGCGCACTGAAACTAAAAACCCCCAGCGTCCGTCCGTCAATCCCTAGCCTGGTGGGAGAGGTGTGGACAGGAAACGAAGGAGACATGTTTCTTTATTTCCCTTGAAAAGCACCTTCTTCCTGCGGGTGTTGCTTTAGTCAGAAGTGGTCGGGGAGGGAGGGAGGGAGGGAGGGAGGGAGTGGGGGAGAGCGGAGGGAGGGAGGGTCTGTGAACACACATCTTACTGCAAATGTTTGTATTGGGCAGAAGACATCCATCTTCAAACCCCCCAGAGCAGTGATCCTTTAAAGCCGTACAGAACAGCGTACAGTGAAAGTGGGGGAGCTGTTTAAAAATGGCAGCTGCCCTCAGACGTCGCGGTCTCAGAAGTGAGACCTTAATGTTTCTCCAGTGAGAGTAGAGCGAGTCTTCGGTCCGTGCGGTGATTTATGTGGAACATAAACACATCAACACGGCGTGACGGTTCTCTGAATCTCTGTAGTCGGCGAAAGGAGCCATCCTAATCCATTATGGACCATATCCATTTAATGATTTCTGTTTACTTAACCCACAGCCAATTTACCCATCATGCCTCCAAGTAGTGACAGCCAGAACATACAGGAGGCCAAATCATTTGGACTAATCTGATTGGTTGCTCAGATAAACCGTTTAGCCCCTTGACCTTGGTGGTTTGTAGTCAATGAACCACAATGACAATGAAGTTAATACGAGGCAGTAGACGTTCGCTATCTCGCTGAAGCCAGACACAGCGGTCTATTAACCAAACGCCTCCTCCTCTTTGAATCAGACCAGAGACAATACCCTCTGTAGATGGGCTCATTGAAGCTGCTCTCTGCCACACAGGGAACGTTCATTGGCTGGGAAACCTGACTTGTACCAAAGCCAAATCATCAGTGGCCAACCGGAATCACAACATGTAATAACTTGTATTTGTATGTTTTGGCCAAAAAATAAAACTTTAAAAAGTTTAATAAGTGCAACGACCAATTTACGCATATTGCTCAGGTGTGAACTAAAAACTGAATATAAAAATACACCAAAAGTTGGCTGGCCAAAACAAATGTGAGTGGAGAGATTTGGCCTGAAAAACACTGGGCAGCAACACCCCCCAGGCCAGCACAAATACACACACACACATACAATCCAGGCCAGAACTCACACACAGAAACACACTCAAACAGCACCCAGACCAGAACTCACACACACTCACCCGGAACCATCCAGGCCAGCACTCACACACACACACACACACACACACACACACACACACACACACACACACACACACACACACACACACACACACACACACACACACACACACACACACACACACACACACACCATCCAGGCCAGGACTCACACACACCATCCAGGCCAGGACTCACACACACACACCCCAGACCCACGCAGTGACTCCCCCTGTGCCCTGACAGTGAAGCGCTGCCCGGGGTTTGCGTCACGGCCGTGATGGATGACAGCGACCTGTTCGTGTTTACACTCCGCTGGAATGAGCACTCGGATGCCTCGATCCCGGTTTGGTGCCAGACATTTCAGGGGTGCTCGGATCGGAGACCCCAGCTGCTGTAGCATCTCAACAGCTTCTGAACCCCCCCCCCCCCCACACACACACACACACACACACACACACACACACACACACACACACACACACACACACACACACACACACACACACACACACACACACACACACACACACACCCTTCCCCCAACCCTTTTACTACATCTGATACCACGAGTGACATGTACAGTGGATCAGTGCTGACACAAATAACTTTGTGCAAAGTTTGGAGTGATTCTAGCAGATCCCCCGCTCCATAAACGCCCCCTTGCCCCCGGCGGGCGGCGGCCAGCATCTGAGGCTGACAGGGGTTTGAGACACACTACAAGGCCAAGCAGAGGCTGGGACGACGCTCTGCACATGGCGATCCGACCGGCCTGGGCGTCAGTCCAGGTCGGAGTGCGTTCAGGCCCCTTTGAGGTTTATAAACTCTTGTTATGAACCCCGGGGCGGTGCGGGATGACCACGTTACGGTGAAGAGGTAGACCTCGCCTACAGCCTGGGAATCAAATCAAACCCAGCACACTGTGCGCCTGAAAACCGAGCGTTGCGCCTTTTCCTTTTTCCGGTTCGGCTGCAGTGCGGCCCACAGTTTCTCCGGCACCATAAGAGTTTACGAGGCGGGGTAAGTAACCGGAGACTCGCGCTGTACGGAGTGGCGGCCCTGGCGCTGGGAGCCGGGAGCGGGGAGCTGGCCGGCGGCAGTGACAGGCCCTCCCAGAGGCCTCCCACTGTGAGTCAACAAACAGGCCGTCTCGCCGAGAGGGCGAGGGCCTCCTGTCAGACACGTCCGCACACAAAGAGATCTGTCCCCTGTTGACAATGTCCGCCTTTCATCGAGTCGGTCCGACGGCCGCTTTGAAAGGAGCCCCCCCCCCCCCCCCCCCCCCCGGCCCACTCCCACCGAACCCTCTGACCACCAGTCTGGTTGCCATGGCAGCAAACACACAAACCCGGCGATGCGCCCGGCGACGGGCGGTGCCATCGCGCCTTTGTCCCGAACATAGGAATGATTCTGGGAATTCTTACAGGGGGGATGAAGAGCTGACGAAGCCGGGAACGACAGCGTAAGAGAGTGGAAGAGGAAGAGGAGGAGGAGGAAGAGAGAACGAGAGTTGGAAGGAGGAGGATGGAGAATGTCCAGAGGAGCACGCAGAGTATGAGTTCCCGGGCGGTTTTTGTTTAATTTCACGCACTATTAACCGCAATCTAATTGGAGACGTAAACCGTGCAGAAGGCTCCACGTCGTGGCCCTCCGAGTGAGAGTCCTGCCGTGATCAGTGCTTTTAAAACACCCCTCCGTCTCATCTTGCAGACGGCGGATTGAGATGGCGCAGCGCGGAGACATTAAACCCGGCACACGTTTGAATGCCGAGGCGTTCGCCGCACGACTCTGATGAGGACATAACCGTTATTTCAAGGCTGGATGTTTTAGTAGCTCTGCCGCACACGCACACAAACACAAAGAGACAGACACACACACACACACACACACACACACACACACACACACACACACACACACACACACACACACACACACACACACACACACACACACACACACACACACACACACACACACACACACACTTTATTAGTACCCCAACCAAACCAAACCAAACAAGCATTTCATGAAAAGCGATGTGTCCTGTACGATGCTGTGTAAATATATCCCCGCCGACGGCCACTTTCCAGTATTTAATGGAGCGTCTCAGGCCCGGGGTGGAGCGCGTCTCTGATTTGTAGCTTTTCCCGACCTGGGTCCCGCCTGACCGGTGGGTCCCCCCCCCCCCCCCACCCCCACCCATCTCTCGCAGCGTTAAACCTATACGTCAGCTGGGCAGCGGGCCTGCCAGAGACACAATACCCTCCTCGGGCCTGGAGCTCAGTGCTGGCGCAGGGCTGCGTTCAGACACTCTAACCTGCCAGGGACATGCGGGTGGGCAGCTGGGGTAACCCGAGCCCCCCCCCTGATCAAGGCCAAGTTCTAACTCAGGCCGGTCCCGGGGGTCGCGGGTCTAGCCTTACAGCGCCCGGACTTTACTACCACTGCCACTGGGTCGGGCTGCCGCACACACATGGGGCAATCATGGACATACACACACTCGTAGCAAACAAATGCACACACGCACACACACACACACAAACACACACACACACACAAAGTACACTGACACACATACACATACAGAGGCACACAGACACACACACAAAATGGAACTGGAGTAATATAACATAACCGTAATGATAAGGTTAATTTTTTGCTTCAATAGGAGAGGAACAAATGAAGGCATCGACACATCGACAAATGATAAAGTCGCACTGATGCTGTAAGAGCGCAGGGCATCGGTACCTGGACAGATGTGAACCCATTCCTCAAGGGCGTTCTCTCTGTCTACTCTCTAATTGGATCAGGGAGAAGCCTCTTCATTTCATTAATGCGCTCTCCGCTCTATTGATTAACCTGGGATAACTAAACAAGGAGGCGTGCGGCTCGATACCGGGCTACATGTGAAACAGAAGTGAGTGAGTGTTGTGCACCGAGGCCTTTAATCATCTCCGCCACTACCATCAGCACATTGAGAGGCTTACCCCGTGGAGCGCTACACGGCCGCCTCTTTAGCGCTCAACCCCTTGAGACTGGACGGAACCGGTTGAATAATGTAAGAGATGGAGTCTTAAAAATTGTACTAATATGGGGCTGAACGGTTTAGGTTGTACAAAAGGAGAGTTTCGGTAGATCAAAAAGCTAGACATCAGTCAAAGGAAGGTGTGGATGCGATCCTTATGGGATGAGCAGTATCACAGGAGGAAGAGCGGGCTGGCTGGTAACCGGAAGGTCGCCAATTCGATCCCCGGCTCCTCCTAGCTGAGAGTCGAGGTGTCCCTGAGCGAGACGCCTCAGCCTGACTGCTCCTGACGAGTTGGCTGTCGCCGCGTGTGGTTGACTCAGCTGTCGATGTGTGAATGTGTACACGAATGCTTGTAAGTCGCTTTGGACAAAGCGTCCCTAAATAAATAAATAAGTAAATAAATGAATGAGACCCGGCCCCATTTGCTTCAGTGGATATGTTCCATTTCCTGTTTCCTCCACGGACCTGAAGTAAACAAAATAACAGAAATACTGAAAAAAAGCGACGGGAAGGGAATGACGCCAAGGTGTATCCTAAGAAGGACCGCTCTGTTCAGCGGCGCACTACAGGAATGGGACAGTGTATTCCGGGAAGGTGCAGGAGGCATTCCTGGATGTAGTCCTGTCCTCAGACAGTGGACACCTTCTACTCAACCTGCTCTCGGTGGAAGGACCTCCAGTCCAAGCACAACATCGAGGCCGGAGGTGGGAGCGGGAGTCAGAGCGGTCCTTTGTCCAGTCAGGGGGGGGGGGCGATGGACAAACGTGAGTCATACCCTCAGCGCAGTGACACATGATGCCATGACTTATGGCTTTAGCAGTGACCAATCTCCCCTTACTTACAGTCTGCGTCAATGAGCAGAAATTAAACAATTTACACTATTATATTTACTGGAAATTAGCCAAATAGGCAGAAGCTGCCCCTTTTACTGTACAGTTAATCAAAGGGGACTGTCCACGAAACAATGAACAAATAAACTAAACTTAACTAAACCATTATATATATAAATACCGGAAGCCCTTTGCCGTCACTCAAAGCCGTAAATCAGCTTCCGATCGGCAGAAAGTGATGGGTCCCGTTCACCTTGAGGTCGGCCATTACCTAGACGCCAGTTGGCGACACCTTATCCCTTCCCTGTTGCCGGTGACAACGCCACAAACAGCTGCTTGGTCTATTTTTCATTTGCGTGATGGATGGAGTATCTTTTGTCCTAAGCCACAGGTCGTAGCGCTGCCAGACCTCTCAACAGCCTGAGGCCGGTGACAGATTGATGCCACACAGGGCAGAGGTCATGGGTACCACTGCTTATTAATTATTAATCTGATGGGGGGAGTAAATGACTTCTTCTATCTGGGGTGGCGTTGATATCGTAGCTATGAGACGATGTCAATTTGATACATCACGTTTGGTTTTTTAATCAATCCCGAACGGATGCAGATTTAAATTGGCGAAGCTAACTTAAATAAAATGTTTACAACGTAACCACAATGTCACCTGGTTCTTACATACCAAACTCTGTCATTTTTTAATTTATAGAAATGCATTTACACAAACCCGGGCTGTGTTTAAACAGTATGGCTCTATAATACATGGTGCTCATCAGTGACTCCTGTCTCCATGGAAAAGCACACACCTAAAGCATTGCTCTTCCACACACATTGGTCCCCGCCTGGCTGGGAGACTTGCAGGAGTGGAATAAACACGGACGCTATGAACTACTAGGTTGTTTGGTTGGTCAGGGACGGAAATCAGAAGACATGACCGGCTCATGGTTTGACTCAATGGATGCAGACTGAGTAAATAAAGCTGTTGTATCATTGGCAGAGCACCATGTATCATAAAATGTAGGGAAATGTTTTGCATTATTAGCGGAAGAAATACTTACACAGTCTTATGCAACGATGTAATTACAAAAACCAAGGTTCTTTTGGGGAGAACCTTGACAGCGTTCTCCCCAAGAAACAGACCAACAGTGTATTTCTACATTCCGGTCTTTGAAGGACCAGAAGCAGCGTGGAAGGTGAGTGATTCACCCTTACAGCTGAGCTGTTCCCTCAACACCTTTGAAGTCCTCTCACCTTCCAGCCATGATTTATGTTTTAATTAAATACGGCGAGAATCCAGCGGTCCAAAGGCCAGAGCCGCAGTGTTACCGACCCTTTGCTTTGGAAATCAAACGAAAAACGTCCGAGTTGCCACTGGCGTTTTGTGCTTTTAGTTTTGAAAAGTAAAACTCTTGAGTACAGGATATTCGGTGACAGACAGGGCTGAGCTTCATCTCACCGCACCGGGGATCCACGCTGAGCCCGGTGGTTATGCACTTCAGCGCGGGCCTAGGGGGTGGACAGGTGCACGGTGTTGTGTTGATGAGGACTATGCAGCAGGGTTGGGCTGCAGGGAGTGGAGGCTGCTCAAGGAAGACCGAGAGCAATGAGAGGGCAGCCTCGGTAAGACGGAGCCCGGAGGTGATGCCAGAGATAAACAGTTGGCGTTTAACATCTGTTGAAAAGGTTCAATCAGCCAAATAAAATCTGTGGTCTGGGGAGGGGGGACGGGGGGGGAGTGGATGAGGGGAAGGCTGTTCCAGCTGGTTATATAGGGGGGGGGGGGGGGGCAGGAATTCCCGGGGCAGGTGGGACTTGATGGTCCAGTTTACAGGCTTTGGGGGGTCTTTACCTCAAGGCCTGAGGCAGTGGAACTGAGCCCTGCTTTAAATACACAGAGTTGTAGTAAAGCAGGAGGCTAACAGACAGACTCACACTTCACTTACGGTGAGGGGACAGAGAGACGGACGATGTTGAACAGCGCGGCTCTCCTCCGGAGATGGTTAGTGTTACACACATTCACATTCAATATCGGCGTCCACTGCCAGCGATCCATTTCCACTAAGTCGGCGCCCTGTTGTCTCTGATGCCTATCTGGACAGTTGCACAGCGGAGATAGGGGGGTGTTTATTGAATCACTCGGACCCTAATGGATTCAGTTGGAGTGTTAAGACCCAATCCCCCCCCCCCCCCCCGTGGTGAGCAACAGGTGATGTGACCATAACCACGGTGAAGTCATCAGTGCTACGTCAAGTCACAAGGCACGCCAGAATCGCATTTTCCTAGAAAACCCTGGAATCACCGCTCGGTCTAATTCAGCTCCCCAAGCTGACAGCTGCCATCCAAACACAATTTAGTGCACACCGCATTTTTGAGGTGGTGGCGGTGGAAGACTCTAGAGTTGAGTGTGGAGGGGTTTACAAACAATAGATGTATTGATTCCATCGTGTTGGGTTTTTCCTTTTCTCCTTCCCTCTCCCCCGCTCCCTTTCTCTCCCCCTCTCTCTCTCTGACGGTTGGCGATAGTACCCACATTGTCAACGGTTCACCACAAGCTCTCATTCAGGGGGAAACTTTTCACAGAGAATAAAAAAGGCGGCGACCACTGGCATCCACCAGTCCCCACCGAGCTGCAGTGCATTCTGGGACCGCTGGCGAGAGCGTATTTTAGTAGAAGACTGAAAGAGAAGTAAAGAGATAGAATCCGTATTGTCGCTCGGGGCCACCTCGCGCTAACAAGCTCCACACAACGGTTTGATGTTCCCGCCAAGGCCTGCACCACACTGAACAAAGAAAGTACGCAGTGAGGAGGATAACTTCTGCATTCAGTTTCGGCCGAAAGGCAAAACAGTACTTCAACATCTCCGGGCGTTTCATGAAGCGAACGGCATCTGATTCCCGTTTACTTTTGTAAGATCCTTTAAACAAGAAACTTTTATCACGGAGAGCAGCCATGGATAAAACACACTGAGGAGAAGAGAGTGTTTACCCTAAAACAACCTCACGGCAGACACAGGGCGGCAAATGGCTCTGGAGGCAGAGTGGGTTGGCTGGTAACTGGAAGGTTGCTGGTTCAATCCCCGGCTCCTCCTAGCGGAGTGTCCCTGAGCAAGGCACCTCACCCTGACTGCTCCTGACGAGCTGGCAGTCGCCTGCTGTGGCTGACACCGCCGTCGGTGTGTAAATGTGTCCATGAATGGGTGAACGTGAGGCAGTATTGAAAAGCGTTTTGAGTGGCCACTGGTTAGAAAAGCTCTGTATAAATGCAGTCCGTTTACCAGGGGGGCATAGGACAACGCCGTTCATCAGGACGGGCGACCGCGGTGAGTTGAGCGAGGTCATCGTCGGGCTCCGACGCCAGCTGGAGGCTAATCCCCTCGCTCTGACCGCCACCTCGCCAACACCTCAAAGGACGCGCGGCTCGCACGGCAGGACGTGTGCTGTTCTATTCTCAAAAACCCACCGGCACTACGTAGTGCACGCAGGAATCCACCCCGCAGCCCTCCTCGCGCCGCGAAGGTCACGAGGCGTGCAGAACGCACCGCATCCATTACAAAGTGTGCCACTCGATACGCAGTATCACTGACCTCCTCCCCTCCTCCTCTTATTCAATCAAACCTGCGAACACACTCGGCTCGCCTTTCCCTCAGCACTTCCCTCCTTGGCAGCATTACAGCGCAGGGTTGGAATTCTCCAAGTTGCCCCCGTTTTCTATTTGAGTCTTTTAAGTGTTGTTCAGCTGCTTCACAGTTTAAACACGGGGGTCAAAGGCCACGTCCTCTCAAGGCACAGCACAGGGTAAACAAGTGGGTCGGTCAAAGAGATCGTTCTTGTTTTGGCAGCGTCCAGCCTTTTGTGTTTGTCAGAACAAGTGTCCGGAGAGGAGGGGGGGCGGCGGTGGTATCCGCCGCCCCCCCATCGAGGCCCTCGAGGGCTCATCAGAGGTAGCGATTGATGAATGAATGATGATTGATGAATGAGCTGGCTGGGTCGGAGGGGTGGGAGGTGGGGTTGGGAGAGAGAGTGCCCCAGAAGGCCCGCTCCAGACATCAGACGGAGACCGGCGTCCGGGCCGAGTGAGTCCCCAGGGACCACATGAGGGCCCGGTGGTCGGCATGCCAACTGGCCGGGGAACAACCTTGCATTTTGATCTCCCTCGACGTGCTCAGAATAGCGCCGATATAAAGCTAGGACCTAATATACAAGTGTGGTTCCTCGTTCTAAAAGGGGGACTGTTCGTATCTGTGGTGTGTCTTTGAAATCGAGAGGCCATCGAGGGGGCATTGCCAGTATTTGGAAGGTGGGGTTTGATATGTGGAGTGGATTTATGGAGGTTTACCTTGCACAGAGGAGTACATAATCTCACTGAGAGTAAATACATCAATAGGTACACGCGTTATGACTCAATTCCTACTTAAATGTATATTTAATATTTGCTGGCACTAGGCAAGGTACTAAGACTCCTGCCAACTTAGATCCAGGAAGTGACTGCAAATGAGCAAACTCGACGAGAGTCCATCCATGAGGACACTTGTAGTCCCAGAGAGACCTGAGCTTCATCCGGCCTCCTGATAGACACTCGAATAAGAAACTACGACCAGCCGAGGAGTCCATCGGACAAGACCAGACATTAAGGGCTCGGTGGGCGTTCAGGTTAATAATAAAACAGCCCATCGCCGCCGACCTCTCAAGGAAGCCAGGCTTAGGACCCCGGCCGTAGGAGGTCAGATAACGGCCCTTTAAACCATTTCAGAGAGCCCTAAAGAAAACAGAGTGGGATCCAGACAGATTAGGGGGGCTACCAGTTTAACCCCGAGCTAAAAGTGAGATGGAGGAGGATTCCTAATACGGGCTGTCAGGTACTTTCTGTTTTCTTTTGAAAAAAAGTCTCCCTGGTATGAACTGCAAAGACGCGATTTAGGTGGAATGTCATGAGGGTCTGTCGTAGAGGGATACGTTACACATTATTTCAAAACTCTGATGCCCTGTGTATCGTTTAGTTTAGAAATGTGTCAACACCGTGTCGAATCATACATGATGCAATCAAATATATTGGGTTGCCCGGGTACGAAAGAAAAAGGGGTAATGTTTAAGTTTCCATTAAGCCTTGAAGTGTCGGCATTAAAATATAGACTATATATAGAATACAATTTAGAATACAAAAGTTTGTGCGGGTGACACTGAGAAAGAGGCAGCAAAAAACGCCGTAGCCAATCTCCCTCGCACCAGTGGGAAACATCAGACACAACACGCTGCATCTCATGGATGGCCTCTGGTGTCGACACAGGAGCAACGAGGAGGAGAGAGCAGAGTGAAGGGAAGGCCCTCCCCCCCCACCCCCCCCTCCCCATCTGGTTTGCGTTTGGCTCGGCTAAACAGACGAGTCCAGGACGAGCCTCGCGGCAAATCCCGGCCCGCTCCCACCTTTGCCCTAATCCTCCGCACCCCCCAGCCTCGAGGCAGACACACACCTGTCCCATGGGGGGGGTACAGCGGGTGGGGGAGTGGGTGGATGGGTGGGTTCCCCGCTCTGAAAACACTGAGCCTCGTCGGATCAGCCTCTGCCACGCTTGATTCGGAAAGAAAACATTCCCTGCGATGCAGGCCGTGACAAACAGCCGACCAACGTAATGACCATCAGTCGTAGCAGCGCGGATGGAAGAGTCAATGCTTTAAATTCAAAACATGTCCAGCATAGAAGTCCCTAAAAAACTATAAAAACAATGACCGGCTAAATCTGTCACCAAACACATGTGTGGAACGACTCAAACTCTGTTATTCCATGTTAAGCTAAAGTCTGGCTCAGAAATACATTTCGCATCGAGCTGGAAGTCTTCCAACGTCTGAGCCGTATGGCTTGTGTCAGCTTAGAGCACCTATGTGCCCGCTCCCAATTACTTTTACAGAGAAAGGCGCTAATCCACCATCTTGGACCGGGGCCACATGCAGCGGCCATATGTTCCAATAATCCATCATCAGATGCAATGCTAAATATCGCCCTGCGCTTTGGGGACCGCTGCTATTCCAGCTCAGATATTCTGCTTATGCTTGTACTTCCTGATTGGAACCCGAGTTTATGCGGTAATTACGCGGGCGGTCGGACGACGAGCACGCCATCGTACGAAACGAGGGTCTGACAAGCTGTTAAACAACCCGCCGCGGTTGAATATCTGCATCGGCACAAGTGCTTTATGTGTAGTAAATGAAGACTATCCGAAGGGAATAGCGTTAGTTACCATCACTAACTATTAACCGATTCTGTGACTCCCAGGCCCACGGTTCAAATACCTAATCGGGTATTACGGTTGCAAGAGAAACCCCTGACTGGGATGTTTTCCTTTCCCAGACCACTTAGCACCCGAAGCAGAAACATTTAAAGAAAGAAAAGAAGTACCCCATTAAAAGCACAGCCAGGGGTGGTGGGGGGAGGGGGGGGCTTGTAACCAGTAGCTGTTGCTAACGGGGGCGCTTCTGGCACAGTATTCTTTTTAAGTGTCATTTCTGGGCTGAAACAAAGCCTCTGTTGTGCTCAGTGACATGGGTGGCGTGCCGCCGGGGTTAACGAAGCGGACCCGACTTCCTCGCTCCCAGCGGGCGGGCGGGCGGGCGGAAGACGGCTAGGGGGTGGGAGAGAGGGGAGGAGAGAGGCTGGGAAGAAACGCATAGAAATAAAAAACTGGAAGTGAGGCAGGAGAGCCAGACAGGCGGGCAACTGTCCGCGGCAGAAACCCCGACCAGGCCCTCCGCTGGCGTGCCACCTTTCTGCTGGAATGCTGCTAATTTGCTTTTGGCGGTGGAAAAAAACAACGAAGAGAAAAGTGCGTTGGAGGGAGAGGGATGTGGGAGGAAAAAAGGAATCCTCACCGGCTAATTCCGTCTCTGGGTGAAGTGGACGTTCCCGAGTCTCACCAAGTGTTAACCAGTTTTTCCTCTGGTCTGCTCCGGTCTGGCCCGGCTACACGGTCGCAGAGTGGCTGCTCACACGCCTGTTTTCTTAGGACCCGGCACGCACACATCCGTCCTTTACGGCTCTGTGTGTGTGTGTATGCGTGTAGTTGTGCGTGTGTGAGTGGCCGTACAATGCGTGCGTGTGGTTAGCATTCGATTTTGTTTTTCCCTTTGCCTTT
The DNA here is from genome assembly GCF_902167405.1 of Gadus morhua. NCBI lineage: Eukaryota > Metazoa > Chordata > Actinopteri > Gadiformes > Gadidae > Gadus > Gadus morhua. The sequence goes on from NC_044064.1 coordinate 3,748,540, forward strand.
CTAAAAGCCCTTCTGATTGGACCAATCGTCGACTTTGTTTTGGCAAAATTTCCCAGACTCTCCTTGGCTGTCGCTTCCCCTCTGGACCAGAGTCTGTCTGTGATGCAGTCAAGACTCTGGGTTCTGTCCCCCAGTCTGTCCCCGGCCCTGGAGTCTCGCGACGGGACCGACGGACGGAGGAACGGGAGCCACATCAGAGGGCGGCGAGGGAAACCTTGAGCCCTTCGCACATACTCTACACCGCGGATAAAAAACCCTGGTGTGTAAGGGCTTCTGCTGACACACACACACACACACACACACACACACACACACCAGGGGCTTTGATTTAGACTGCAAATGTTGATGTTGTCTGCGGCCCCCCCGGTCATTAGGGGTCGAGACAGCACGGACCTCCCTGGTGCCCCCACCTGCCGCGGTCAGCAGTGTGTGTGTGTGTGTGTGTGTGTGTGTGTGTGTGTGTGTGTGTGTGTGTGTGTGTGTGTGTGTGTGTGTGTGTGTACACTCCGACACATGTCTGTGTGTGGCGACGGCGTGGACAAACAGAGGGGCAGGCCACAGATGCCTAAACGTGCACACCCTCACACGCGCGCACACAAACACACACGTCAGCAAATCGTTGCCGTTTCATCTCCGGCCCAGGGAGAAGGACCCTTTCTGGGTCAAAATAAGAAACTGTGTCAAACATTTGAATAAGAACCAACACACACACAAACACATACACGCACACACGCAGGCTTGCATGAGCGACCGCCAAGCCACACTCCCATCACGACGTCCATAACCGTAGTGCCACACTTGATGCTTAAAAGACTAAGCTGTACCTGGGTAACAATGAGCGCCTGGTTCCTGTAAAGCACTGATCAGAGGAACCGAGGGGCGGAACAGACTCCATTTGGATTCAATTTCAGCTTCACTAATTGGTCACACTAGGAGCCACACGGTTCTCTTCCCCATCACCGTGTGTTCAGTTGCTTTATTGATGCACAGGATAACACCGTCTGAACGGTGAAGCTCTCAGAACATCTACTGAGCAACGAGTACGCAGCAGGAGGAGGAAAGTATTCAAGTTCGCACAGGGGTCTGGAGACTCGAAGTACCTCGTCATGCAGGCACTGAAGAACCACCCTGAGTGAGTTCATCATTCCAGGGTGAGGCTCCTCACCAACCTCTCAGACTCACATCAGATATGGATGCATAAAAAAGAAATTGTTTGTTTTTCTCACAAAGGAATGTTTTTCCTTTGGCTGTTAGAAGTGGTTTGGGGGCGGGGGAGGGAAGTCAAATCAGAAAAAAGTGTCCTAGGGAAAGAGAGAAAAGAGAGAAATAGGGAATGTGCAAAAAGTGTGAACAAAAGAAACAACGGAAGAGGCCGAGAGAGAGAGAGAGAGAGAGAGAGAGAGAGAGAGAGAGAGAGAGAGAGAGAGAGAGAGAGAGAGAGAGAGAGAGAGAGAGAGAGAGAGAGAGAGAGAGAGAGAGAGAGAGAGAGAGAGAGAGGTTTCGTCCTCCCCCGGGCCTTTAAGTGTGCCGAGAGGGATGGGGGTTTTAGTGGGGGGGGGGGGGGGGGGGGGGGGCTGGCAGCCGCTGTGCAGACATCACAGCTCAATGAGTTATGCTAAGTGAACGATTATTAGGCCCCGGTCAGACTTCACCCAAACGTGGGTACATACCCCCGTCCGCCTGCCGCCCATCACACACGGGGCAGTTAAACACAGCAGGGTTCAGGAGGGGGGGGCCAACCAATGAGACCCCAATGTGGGATCCAGGGCCAATGTGGCGCCACCTCCTTCAATGCCCCCCCCCCCCTGAACCCCTAAACCCCCCACCATCGGCCCACCGACCCCACGTCCTTCAACGTCAGGTTCCCAGCACGTATCGGTTTTATATCGCCCGTTAAACCATCTCCTCGCACATTATCGGATTAGTGCGAGTCTCGTGTTCGACAGGAAGCGGGCGTCTCGCGCTGAGCTATTAGCGCGCCGCGGCCCGTCCTCTGTTTCCCGTCTGGTTGTCGTTGGCTCGCGCGCGTTAACGTGAGAACTGGTCAGAGGGCCGCGGTACCTGGGGGAGACGTCGGGCCAAACTCAGGAGACGGAGGGAGCTGTTAAAGGCCGCCGTTTGGTCCCTTGCTACGCTACCTAGCTAGCTAAAATGTTCAGGCTAATTGGGCCGTAAGAAAAATGACTATAGAAAAGAGTCAAGAAAGAGTCAAGGACGAGAACAGTGTCTTTCACTTAACAAACCGCCGTGAGATTCTCGGGGTCCTAACGTTGCACACGACCCACTGGCTGCCTCGAGTGAACAACTGAAAAAGGTTGTGTTTGTTGGCACTGCGTGGGTCGTTAGGGGCCCTGACCTCTGACCCCCGTCAGCACCGTGCCGAACCTCAGCCAACACCTCTCTGACGCAGCCTCATATCCGCTCCGTTTGATTCCACACACACACACACGCGCACACACACACGTGCACACGCACACACACACGTGCACACGCACACGTACACACACACCTAAACACCGGAGAGAACAGCAGAATCAAGGAACGAGGTCAGTGTGCTCTTCTGGTTGAATCTTGAACAACAAAATAACAATAATCCTCCACTGCCTCCACTTCTCTGAAGGTAATATATAAATATATCACATTGAAAAGAAGGTGCATAAAAACTTTACATTTTAAGATTTATCCCCAAATAAAGAGTCTTTCTGGCAAATTTCACTCAAAGCAGAAGCCGATCACGAGCAAAAAATGTTTGATGGACGTGAACAAACCTCCTCAGCCATGGTTAGGGTAAGGCAGCCGTGAAACATTGGGACTAATACTAATTTACCGCCTATGAGTCATGTTATTCTACGTTAAACTTTATTCCAGCGCTCCCTCCGTATAAATCAAACATAAACCTTCATACTAGGAGCTACACCCGCCCCAACCAACCTTCCTGCATTAGCAAAAAAAAGGACAAACCAACATGGCGTTGGATAGATTAACAATTAGGCTGTGCTGAATCCTGCCGCGGGCGACGATTCAGTCAAGGTGAATCCCTCTTGCGAGAGACCTCCTAATTCTCCCACCCTGGTGTCAGGAGGTACAACGTCTATTCCCTGAAATCTCTGCCTCGGGGTATTCACTACTAAAAGGTTCTGGTGCTCATCGGGGGGTTCAGATCAGGTTGAGGTTAAATTTGTCTCTCAAGGTCGAGGACATTCTTTTCTGAAAGCTACATCAACTCGCCCCAATGAGTTTCGATTTGATAGAATATCTCCATAACAAAAGCGGAAACAAGGCATAATTCTGCCCATTTTAGTTTGTTGGTTTCTTGTGCCGTCTCCTCCCAGGAGTTCTGCAATCCAAGATTATCAAAAAGGTAAAAATAAAGTAGCCCGTGAACTTGAGCCACAAACCCTGACCAAAACTCTTTAGATGCTAAAATTGAATCACTTAAAAGGAAGGTAAATTATTTGTGGATTCCTCCAATAGAAACTTATGTTAAGCTTATGTCTTTAAATATCATATCACGCCCTGTAGTAATGCCCCTTATCGATAAGGGGTGGAACTCAACGGGTGAACACAATTAACTAATTAGAACTAATCCAGAGGAATCAATAAGGCTTGATTTGATCTCTGACATCAAGGCGTGGTCACTATTGTAACAACCAATAACTTGTATTCAGTAGAAGTGGGCATTGAGACACATTTACAATTCCACAGAGGTCATAAAAGCCAAATGGTTTGTTTCACACAGGGACAGAGACATTATTACTTGACAATGTCTGTGAAGTCAGTCCCACAAGAATCATCACAGTGACTATAACACGTTTATTGGGCTACGGGTTTCTGCGCAACATGCTCGTCCTTTCCTTGTGCAAATGTTAAGCCCTATGGGCTATAAAAGAGAACTACAGTCCAGTGTCATATCAAGCAAGGCCCGTTACCTGCACTGTTACTCTTTTGAATAGGCCCATGTGTAGGAGTGTGATGCTGGCTTTAGTCATTCATCTCAATCTAGTCAAGGTTATGGTCTGCGACACACACACACACACACACACACACAGACCCCTCGAGCGGCGCGTCTGAGACAAGTGCCATTATCCGTCTAAAAGCGGAAATTAGACGAAGCTATTCCTGGTCGTCTGACATTTGGAGCACTGGCTCCACTTATCAGGCGGAGGCAGGGACCGATCCGCCTTAACCAGCCGTCTGGACGGCCAGTATCCGATGACCAGCTGATTTAATTAAAGTGCTGAGTCTCTCTCTCTCTCTCTCTCTCTCTCTCTCTCTCTCTCTCTCTCTCTCTCTCTCTCTCTCTCTCTCTCTCTCTCTCTCTCTCTCTCTCTCTCTCTCTCTCTCTCTCTCTCTCTCTCTCTCTCTCTCTCTCTCTCTCTCTTCCCCCCCCCCCCCCCCCCCCGAGCTGGAGGCTTCACAGATGTTTCTCCCTCCTCCTCCTCTTCCTCCTCCTCATCATCAGATAGACCCTTGAGGGGGGGGCGTGGGGGGGGGGGTGGCTATTCGAGGCAGAGGGGGTTTAAAAGCAGACAGCGGAGAAACCTGTGGTTCAAGGGCCACTGATAAATACACCCGAGGCGACGGGAGTCCGCCGACCAGCGATTCAAGAGGCGATGTTTGGTGGATACGTTGGATGGTTTATCATAGGAGTCCGTCGATAACGATACATGGCGTTCGGGCCCCATGAAGAGAGGTGTGTGTGGTGACGCCGGGTTCAACCTGTGTACACTGATTGCTCAACGAGCAACAGGTGTGCAGCCTCACCCAGCCCCAGAGTCCAATCACAGTCGGCCAGGCGAGGCTGCCTCAACCTGCCTCAGCCCTCACCTACACACACTCACACATCGCCATTGTCACTTTTTTTTGCCATCAGCATACGCATTTCTCCAAAGTGACTCAGTATGAATTGAGATGCGTGTCCTTGAGCGTCTCAAGGGCACGGGGGTCAAACCCAAGACCTGATGGCTGGGAATCCCATTGCACACAGAGCCCCTACAACATCCCCCTCCCCCATATAGAACCGGGTGAACAGCTTTAAAAGAGCGACTGCATGACTGAGGGGCCAAGAGGGGCCAACACAGGGGTGTGTGTGGAGGCTCGCGTGCGTTTATTCCTGCGTTTACTCGCCATTCGTTTCATGTCAGGCCCGGACTGGCACCATTACCACCTCGCACAACGTTAGTCACTTTCTGCAGTCCTAGTGCCCGCTCCCATTAGCTTGACGGAGAGCAGATCGACAGCATCTGTGCCCCACCCTTCAACACCCACCACCACCACCACCGCGCCCCCCCCCCCACCCCCACCCCCACCATGCTGCGGCAGAAAACCTCCAGGGGTGCCAAGCCACAGACTGGGAGATTAGGGGTGAGGGGGAGGATGATGGGAGAGCTGCTGGGGTGGGGGGGGGGGGGGGGGGGGGTGGAAGGAGTGTGTGGGTGGGGTTTCGTCGGGAGGTTTCCGTGACGACGCCGGCGGCGGCAGTGGTGGTGTCCCCTTCGACACACCCTCGCTCTTGATTTGGACTTTTGAAAAAGCTTCCACTGGAAACAAGGAGCGATCCCCGGCAGGCGAGGAGGGCGGCGGCGGCGGCGGGGTGGGGGGGCGGGGTGATTCCCTCCATCAGAGGGCGGGGACGGCGAGTTTGGCTCGACTGGCAGCGGGCGGGGGAAACCTGATGTCTAGTTCCATGGGCTGACCTTCGGGAGACGATGGAGTCGCAGGCAGGGGGAAACTCTGGCGATCGTTTCCTTCTGCAGTCCCCCCCCCCGATGCCGGGGGACATCGTATACGGGCCGTCGGGGCGATAATACGGCGCTCTGATTATACTCTCAAGGTTCCAACCCAGAAAACTAGAAAATGCGGTCCCGAAACTATTTGTTGCCCTACTCGTGTTCCCGCTCCGTTTCTGTTCGCGGACGTTCTGTGGGAAGCCCATATCTCCCTTTGAACCGTCAGGACTTTTTTCATGCGGACCGTGACGGATGGGGTGTACGTGGGAAGGGCCGGGGTCACACGCAACAGAGGGGCTTCTGACTGGAACCTTCTACCACCTCCATACAGAGACACCAAGGGAGAGAGCGAGCGAGCGAGAGCGAGAGACACCGAGAGAGAGAGAGAGAGAGAGAGAGAGAGAGAGAGAGAGAGACACCCAAACACGTTGATACCCAGAGTGTGTGAGCCCTCTTTTGTGAGACCACCACCCACCGCCACCAGACGAGCAGCCAAGCGTGGTGGAGAGACACTGCTGCCTTGAAGAAGAAGGGGCAACCGAGGGTCCCAACCGCACGGGGTCAAATGTCACGACCCTGGAAGCCACTGTGTCACTGCCGAGACAAGTCCTCTTTGAGTTCCTCGATCAATAGGCCGATAGACTCGGGACAACCTCACCGCCTCCCAGACCGATGCCTCTGACGTTTCCACACTATATTTAAACAAGAGGTCACCCTTCCTTTGGTCCCACAATAGGGGAGTGATCGGACAACTGATGATGACACGATAGCAACCCACAAATCAACGTGGACCTCTGTCAAAACATGACATGAGCCCATGACATGAAAACTACATTCAAACGCCTGCCTGACAACAACTTTAGGTCAATAACGAGCGTATGTTTCAGAACAAGGGAATAAATTACTTGACAGCCATCTTCCCAAAGCTTTTCTCAACCTAAAGAGAATCGATGTAAATTCCTTTGCCTTGCTGTTCATGCCGTGACAGCCAGCAGGGCTGAAGCTAAGTGAAACTGAATTCAAAAGAGAAGCAAACATTGAAAATGAAACTCGTTAAAAATGTCTGCCGTCACTGAGGGTTAGAGCGGAGAGTTTTGATTGGCCCGACCGCACGTCGGACAAAGAGCAGGGTGGGTGCTTTGATTTAACAAAAAGGGTTGGCCACCCCTCCCTCTTCACGGAACTCGTCACGGAAACTGCCAGACTGGCAGCGTTCCTTGGTCCTTGGTCAATCAAAGTCACAACTCTTCTGTTTAGGCACCACTTTGGTCGAACAAGCTCCCTGCCGATGTCAGCACCGCAGAGTCGCTCACAGGCTTCCGCTAAAGACTCAAGACCCACTTGTTCAGAGTTCACCTGGACTCTGCATAGAGCTCCCCCAATTGGTTCTACGAACATCCGTACTGAACGGACAGCGATATATTGTTGTTTCTCCTTCTTCGGACAAATGTACTTATTGTAAGTTGCTTTGGCTAAATGGCCTCAATGTAAATCTAAAGCCTCAGACTCCCGATGCACAGTCGCAGAGCAACAGACTAAGGGGCATGGCGGCCGGTCCTGGCTCCTGCGTGGGTTCCCTGCGAGTGGCTCATGTCCTCTCCTTGCTTCCATTCACCTGTTTTCTTCCTTTCCCGGCGTTGCTGTCAACATGAGTGAAGTGCGCCGTTTGGACGTCGGCCGTATAAGTCATGCCCATACAAGTCACGCCATTACCGCCGTAGTTCTAGAACGCCCCCCCAGGGGGAAGATACAGTAGATGAACAAGTGTGTCACTCTTCTGACATAAGCCCACCCCTCCTCCCTGCCCAGTTTGTTGCTATTCTTCTCTCTCTTCTCCCCCCTTGAATGAATATGCTGCGTCAAAGCACCACCGGAGACTGCCAGGTTGCTAAACCGAATCCCAATGGAAAACGAAGGAAAGATGTGTAAACAATTCAGCAGCGCATCTCCCTGCGATGCGCGCTGTCACATTCACCAACGCTCCTCAGATGAAAGCAAAAGGAAAGTTTGAGGGCACAACCATTTCAAAGAACTCTCCATTTCTATAAATAGAAGGACAACGGCGAACGAGAGCACTGTACTCACGGCACTGAATGCTCATTTTTAGAACCACTTCCCAGCAATGGATACAAAACAAACCCCCAGGCAATCAAACTGCAAACATTTCCGTTTCTGCACTTCAGACACATCCCCCCCCCCCCCCCCCCCCCCCCACACACACACACACACACACACACACACACACACACACACACACACACACACACACACACACACACACACACACACACACACACACACACACACACACACACACACACACACACCCTTTTTCAAACAAGCCGGACCAGGATGCCCTCCCACTGTGCCCCAGTCTCCCCACCATGTCCGTGGCACTGGCCACGGGTTTCCTCGCTAACCCAAACCAGCTGGTTGCCATGGCGAGATGGGAGTCTGCTTAGCTTAACCTAGCGCTCGCTAATCACACGGCCGTTGATCGGCTACGAGCTCCGACCACACAAGGGGCGGGTCTTTGTGTGTGACTAATTAATAGGCTGTTTGGGGCGTGTGGCTGATATGATACCCAAGGCCATTGGCTCCTGGGTAGTCTCCCAGCGCCCGGCCGCTGGGAGACTCTTAGCCCGCTCACGGGACGAATGAAGTGTCCCACGGCAACAGAGGAGGAGGGATTAAGTTCTTCTCAGGGATTGACTGTCAATCATCGTTTTGTTTTTTTTGGATTGATGTGAACATCTTAAGAAATAACCATCAAGCATCAGCAACACCAGTCAGAAACCGGCACCTTAAATAACTGACACAAGGTTGCATTGATAACACCGATAACCCAAATAATTCTCCCGGATAAATAATGAATCGAGTTTCTGCCTTGGCAAGGAAAAATGCAACATTTGCATATTCATCTGAATCGCTGCTCGCCTCTCAAGCGAGCGTCCAGCCGTCTGGAGTTCTGCGGTCCCTTCAGAGTGGTTCCTGGGAGCGGTGTGTCAGTGTGCGGAGCGACGCGAGAGAACGAGAACGAGAGAGAGAGAGAGAGAGAGAGAAGTGAGTCTCCGGGCGAGTAAACAGGGAGAAAGCGCTGCGTTGTTACATGCTGGCCGAGCATTTTTATTCATCGAAATTCCATTAAAAACACACCGGGCCCCGCGCAACGTACGCATTAACGGGCCCCGGGGCCACACACACACACACACACACACACACACACACACACACACACACACACACACACACACACACACACACACACACACACACACACACACACACACACACACACACACACACACTTCGGCCCCTTTCATCTCCACTACCCCCCACTAGTCCGATAATTACGAGACAAACACACCGGAGCCCCACCGGCGGGAGAGAGAGTGGGTGAGAGCGAGAGAGCGAGAGAGAAAGAGAAAGAGAGAGAGAGAGATAAAAAGACAGAGCGAGTTTCAATTCATACGAGGCCAAAAGTACAACAACAAAAATAATGTGACAACAAACCACGTACACAAACTCTTAAGCTCAAACACATCCGACAGCATCGGGTAACGGCGGATCCAGAGGCGACGTGTCGGGCGTTTAGCCGCCCCTCTGCTGTGGTCTCGTGTTTGACGGTAACGCAGAGGGCTCTGTGGGAAACAGAGCCATATCGCCGCCTGGCCCGTGGCTATCACTGTGGCAGGAGCCAGAGTAAACAGGAGCACGTCCATCGAGGCGTTCAGAGCAAGTAAAAATACCCCTGGCCTACAAAAGCCTCCGTGCTGCAGGCCAACGTCAACACACTACGCTCAGGCCTTGGCATGGAGGCCCTGCACCTCAGGAACAATTACAACACTCACAACATGGCGGTGGTACCCGCATCGATACTAATGGAGAGGTCGCCCTCTTTGCCGGTTTCCAATAGCCAGCAGGCCGTGCCTCGGTGTAGCGTTGTTGCGCTTCAGTCGACGTGAAGCCTTCTCGTTGTTTGGTTTCTGCACTGTGCCTTGCCGCGGTGAGGGGGGGGAGGAGGGGGAGTAAATGGGAGACACATGATGGGGATTTGGGAGAGAGAGTGGCATGCTTATGAGGGCTCAACGCACTTCATGCCAGCGGTGTGTCCGAATCATTAGAGCAGTCAACCCTTAAGTCAGGAGCCCGTGGCACGCGAGGGTCTCTGCTGGGAAACCCAGCCGGACCACTCACACTGGACGCAGGAGGTTCTGTTGAGCCCTGCAGTGTCGGCTCCGCATGGAGCTGGATTCTAACCTGAGTTCACTGGACTGGACACTTACGCACTTATTTATGTACGTCCTGGCACTTAATATGCACACTTATTGTATGGTGTACGTCCTTGCATTTAAAAATAGTACTTTGTCGGTGCTTGGCACTTGGTACTATGAAGATCCTTACTGTACCGACAGTGATATATTGTTGTTTCTGTTTATTCTGACAAATGTACTTATTGTGAGTCGCTTTGGATAAAATCGTCTGCTAAACGCCCTGAGTGTAAATGTCAATGACCAGCTGAGGACCCGTCTTGGGGAACCATATCCCAGGGGGAGAACATGGAGGTGAATCTCACCGCTTCGCAGCAACCTGATCCGGAGAGGAGCTCCTAAGGTACACTTTGTTTTGTTGCACTGGGATCAAGTTTGGTGCCGGCACAGTGAAATCATCCCAGGAATGATTCTACACGTGCTTTGTCTGTGTGTGTAATATTCAACAATGCTTTTGTATCGATAGGACTCGGCTAGACAAACCTGTCACTCAAGGTTATTGAAAGCTAGTTCTGACACTTTTGATTGAAATCGGAAAAATACATTTAGTAGTCTGCTGTAATCGGTTCGCTGCGTTTGGTATTCAAGAGCTCTTTTAAAAACCGTTGACCACCCGGTGAATACGTAATCGTGTCCTATCACAAGATGCCTTATTAAAGCGTGGAACTAATGTCTCCATCTGGCGGTGAAAGGGCTGATGTTCAGGTTCGGAGAGGAAAAGCTTACATGCGCATCTGTGCATGCTTTGAGTAGCCAGGGGCTCCGCTGATAAGGTAATTATTTCGCACTTCAAATAAAAAAAAAACTCATCCCCGGTAAACACACGAAGGCTCCGCAATCGGTTACAGAGAATACACAGACTATGCATTCACCATTTAAATCATTCATTATCGCACCTGCAGAAAAGTAGAAGAAACGTTGCAAATCCCCCAACGAATACAAACAACCGTTTAAACCTCATTGCAATGAATGAATGAAGGTTAAGGCGTTAGTTCTGTACCTGGGGGGCAGTTGCACTCCGTGGTGTCCGCTTGGCGTGCAATCCGAATCTTCGCAAGGTTTTCATAGGAGCGCTGAAACGTCAAAACAAGGATTGTTTGCATTGAATCGCACGCACTAGTGGGGCGACAGGCGCACTAAGGTTAACCTCTCTTAACAGTTAGCAGACTACCGCTAACTGTAATGGGGGTGCATGCATGCAATGCAACATTCCCAAAGTAAACAGCGTATAGAACCAGGCTCACCTGTGACAGCAGCTCGTCCACTCTGTCTCGAATCAATATGTTAAAATCATCCACCGAGTAGCCCACAGGACGGATCAAATTGGGCTCGCCGATTCTACTCTCCAAATCCACAATCCGGCGGGTGACATCAGACGTGTTGATACTCAGAAACACGCAAAACGCCATGGACGCCACGGAACATAGAGACGAGAAGACGCTCAGCACCGCTGGGCGCGGGTTCTGCCGCTTCTGATGCGCTTCTCTCTCCATTTCTGCACGCAGTTAAGATGCTCCAGTCCGCACGATGCAACTATAACTACCTTTAAACTATGCAGAGAGAGGAAAACACCTACACGCATGCATCGGCCACTGAGTAACAAAATGACGGCGCGCAATTACGCGTGTGTGCCGTGTGCCTGCGCCACCACGACGCGTCACGTCCTGGGACTTGGGTTTTGGGTGACAGCGACAGCTAAGTGGCTGGTCTCCCACAGAGAGACACAGATCCCCCCCCTCTCCTTGCAGCCAGGAGACAAGACGAGGCGCTCCGTGCAGTGTGGCTTTCTGTCGGTCCCGCAAACTTGTTGCTCACGCTTTCACTGCATGTGGCGAAGCGCAGTTATCCAAAGTATCAAATGCAAAATGACACAGAAAGCGGTGGGATGCGGCAACGTCCAGGGGAAGAGAGAGTAGGAGCGAGAGAGAGGAAGAGAGAGAATGGGGGATACTGCAGACATATGCTCCTCTCGGTGATTGCGTCCAGCAATAACACGCCTACAAACGTGTCCGGGCTCATTGACATATTGGATTGGCTGTTTCCAGCTCCGACTGGGATGCACGGTGCAACCACTGAAGGGTTGTTCAACTTAAACGTTTTCTTGCATTAAGGTGCATGTGTTTGTAACGCGAAAACTGCCTTTTTAGTTGGCGTCGAGCGTGAACTTGTTATTTGAAGTTCTCCGACATGGCGAAAGCTTCCAGTCGTTTGTGGTTTGGCTTTGGTCCGACCTCATGGTTCACAAACAAACGGACCGATCAGAGAGGTAGCATTGACGTGAGACGGTCTGGGGACGAGGTCAAAGTTCCCGGAAATAGATTATTGCTATTTGTATTTGTAATATCATATTGTATATTATATATTATATATATTAATATATAAAATAACATTTATCACAAGCACGGATGTCGCTAATGTAACCAAATGGCGCCACCATTTGGTCACCTTATGAATTTAATAATTGGCTTTGGGGAACTACAAGTGACGAGTTGAACGAATCAATCAAGTATTTGTTTCATGGGGTTATATATTATATCATGACTTACATATTATAAGTGTAGGAAGCCCTGCATGGTCAAGAAAAACATGGAACCACTTTCAACTTTTTTTTTTTTTTTTGCTTGGTTCAAGGCACTGGGGTAAACACATGACGTGGTAGGCTAGTAAACCCTCTATTAAATCCAGCATAACCGTATTAGTTTTGGATAAGAACAAAATAACAAAAGGTAACCTGATCAACTATATTAATATATCTGACGGACCTCTCCAACACTGTCAACAGGCGTCCCCGTGTGGACACAACATGTATTACATGTATTACTGGAATTGCTTACTTTTAATCGAATGGAAATGAGATAAATATGAGTAAGTTAGTCAATACGAAACAAACACAGTATTTTGGACGTGGAAAAGTATTTTGTATCGTTGTTTTTTTTTGACCTCGCATCAATAAAAAGGCTCATGGTTTAATTACATTTAAGATTGAGTCATTTTAAGGTCGAGTCACTTTAAGGTGGAGTTATTTAAGGTGGAGTGACTTTAAGGTTGAGCCACTTTAAGGTGGAGTGACTTTACCTTAATTAAAGTGACTTCAACTCAACTTCAACAGTTGGGGGAACGTTCCAAATCGGCGTCCCGCTGAGTTCTACACTGGTTGGTTGGTTACCCGAGATAAACAACAACGCATTACCACACGTGTTGTTCCCTAGGATGAGATCACAAGCTCATAGCGGGGTCGGGATTTATTTATTGTATCCCATGGATTTGTGAGTAAGGGAGACATCATGAGCTGGTGTCTCAAATCTGCAGCGGCTGTGTGGGTGAGTATGTGCACGATACATGCTACGTCATGAATTGTAAAATGACATGTGCAGCAAACACCCAATGAAAAGCAACACAAACGCATCGCCTCCGTACATCCAAAGAGCTCATATCTTTAATCGCGGCAATATGTCATACATTGAATGCGCCCTCATCACCGCAAGCTGTGTCCACAGCGTCCGCTGCGCCCGGCACCACGCAGCGAAGAGACAGACGCGCTGGTGTATTTTTAGAAGCGCTACGTTCACCACGACTCGTGTTCTTACTGGTCCTCAATTATTCACCAAGCTGCTCTCTGCCGCTGATGAATCGCAGCAGTGAGAGTAAATAAGAGTGCGGTGACATGTCAGACCGCAGCCGCCCATCAACGCTCCCCGTCCGATAGCGTTGATATGGCGAACGATTAGGTAACACTACAGCGTGCTACGACATGAATGAGGTGAGCTCATGTTTATAAAATAATGGCTTTTGTGGGAGCGATTTATCCGGGCAGAAAGTGTGAAACACGTACCAGGAATCGCGATCAAACGTGTGCAAACATACGGTACAGCCTCCAACATTTGTCTGTCCTTGATAATAATCCTATAGAACGCAATTGTGAAAACACGCAGGGATTAAGATATGACCTGAACTACCGGTGTGCGTGTGTGTGTGTGTGTGATTGTTTCAGAAGGCACCACTGCGAGAACACAGAGCGACCAAAGCCACCTGTCCTTCTGCTCCCCGACAGCCAGGGAAAAGTTGGGCTCTGCTCGCCTTCTGTTCAACCCAGTAGAAATCACAGAAATGAAGTCCAGCCCACAGACGAGCACACGGTCAGGTACACTCGAAGGTAGGAGCCTTGTACAATTTAAACTAGTACAGCCAGTGGATTTCTTGCATATTAAAGCCTGGTTACTAATTGCTGTCTCTAAAAGAGTTCAATACCCAAGAGGCAGTTTGACGAGTGATGGTAAATGGACTGCATTTATCCAGTGCCTTTCTTACCACTGACCACTCAAAGCACTTTACATTATTGCCCAACATTCACCCATTCACACACCGACGGCGTTGTGTCAACCATTCAAGGCGTCAGCCAGCTCGCCGGGGGCAGTCAGGGTGAGGCGCCTCGCTCAGGGACACGTCGCTCAGGGACACCTCGACACCGGGGATCGAACCGGCAACCTTCAGGTTACCAGCCAACCCGCTCTACCGCCTGAGCCAAATGCCCATAATGTCATGTGAACTATGAACACGGTGGTTTGATGTGAACCGTGTGTCAACAGATCAGTCTACGGGAACCAGAGCCCACACACCATTCGAGACGGACGAACGGCCTCCTCTGAAGGCAGGAATGGCGTCTCACTCAGTGTACACAGGTGTGTGTGCCCTGGCCGCGTCGTGTGTAGCGTAGCGCCTTGTGGTTTGTACATCGACTCACAAACGACGCCATTGTCCTTCCAACAGAAGACTTCCAGGCGTGGGACAGCCCTGCGAGGGCCCACCCTCTCCGCCCACGTGACAACCTCAGAGTCAACAGAGCGCTGTTCGCCACAGCCACGACCAACAGGGACAGCTTCTGCCCCCCCGGCCCCCCGGTGGCGGCGAGGGAGGGCTGCAGACCCGCCCCGCCGCCACGGGAAGCCCCGCCCTTCGACAGCACCGCCGACCACAGCTCCCAGTACCGCCCCCCCACGGTCCGGCCCCGGAGGCCCCCAGCCCGGCCCGCCTGCCACCCCCCCGGGCCCCCTCTGACGGGGGTCCACACCAGCCACACGGACTCCAGGGGCCAGCCCTCGGGGACGGCCCGGTCCTTAGAGCCCGCGGCGGCCTGGGGGAGGAGCCCCGCCTCCTTCGCCAGCACCACAGAGTTCAGGGACCAGTACCGGGCCTGGCCCCTCCCGGCCCGGCTCCAGCCCCAGACCCGGGAGCACCGGGCCCCCGAGGGGGACATGGCCCCCCTCCTCTCCACCACCCGGGCCCACTTCGGGGAGCACCGCGGGCTCCAGCGGCCCCCGGGGGCGCGGCCCGGCAGGGAGGCCTCCGTGAGGTCCTCGCCGGTGAGGTCCACCATGAAGGAGGACTTCAGGGCCTGGACCACGGTGCGCCGCCCCCCCGTGGCCCCGCCCCCGCAGGAGCTGGAGTGGCCCTGGGGCCCCTTCGCCCGGACCACCACGGCGCGCGCCTCGTACACGCCCAAGGCCGCCCAGCGCTCGCTGAGCTGTAAGCCCCGCCCCCGGCCCCTGAACACCGGGCCCCCCATGGAGAAGGCCTCCGTCTACAGGGCCAGCTTCACGGCCCCACGGGGCCCCCTGAGGGACGGCGCACCCCCCAGGGGTCACGGTGGGGTCATGGACGTCAGGATCAGGGACCGCCGCTCTGCTGATGCAATAAGTAATGAACCAGCTTAGGGGGTCACTGCAGCTGGCGACCTTTGACCCCGTCTTTATACCTCCGCACACGACGGGGTGCAAAGGTCAAATAAAATGATGTTTCAACTGCACTGTATTGTAGAAGAAAGAAAGTAGTTGGTATTATAGACCACACTAATGAACATTGTCATGTGTTATTCAAATATTATTAACACCAAACTATTCAAATATTGTATTTAAGCTGACATTAAGAATTATTCTTAAAATGCACATAATGTCACAACTTGCACTAACTGTTCAAATAAGTTAAGAACGTATTTAAATAATATTTTATTAAACCAGACACTGCCAAAATGATACATCTGATGTTTGACGTTTATTGCTATAAAAATTTTTTACTTTTCAGCGACCAAGAAATTGGATGCTTTCTCAACAAAGGCCGCCTTGTACCTTATATATACACACAACATGTACGACTGGGAAAACATTTGACAAAAAGGCTCGGGCCATGATGATCTTCTCCGCCTTCGAGATGAGCTACGATTGACAGCACGGGAAGTTATGCTAGAAGTTATGTATGTTAGTGTGGAGAAAAGTCAAACGTTCGTGTTGAAATATGAAACGATGTTACAAGAACATGGCTAACATGTCAAGTATTTAAAGCACAGGTATTAATATTAAGATGCCGTGAACAGGTAAAGGGGTGGTATTGTGCCACCAGGTGTTACTGTGATTAGCCATGACAAGCCGTTTGAAGACCGGCCGTTGCCTGTGTCTTAGGGACATTAGTGATGGATTTCATGATTATTTTCCTTGATTCAGTCCACGTCGGTCAGTTCGCCAAGAAGAATCGTTCAGAATCGTTGGTTCAGTCGCCTTTCCGGAAGCAGTCAACCATGGAATGCACGGTTCTCAGCTGATTCAGACTCAGCTCCTCTCCCTCGTTCTCAAACAATCGTGCAAACGGTCTTCAATCAACACACAACGTTACAATTAAGTTCCCTTCAGCTGAGGAGCCCTTCATGTTCGGAATCGGGATGTTGTTGCCCAGGTCAGTCCCTCTTCACCGCTCTGCTAACTTAACACAGTGAACAGCGAGTCAGCGAGTGGGAGTCGAGACTATGAGAACGAATCATAGAGACTGATTGATTCGGTCGCAAACGACCCCTCACTAAGTGAAATCACAAGTGGGCGTGTCCACCTAGACTTTTGCTGGATGCAGCCCTTTAAGAAAATGCACATTCCAAGCCGCCATCTTGGTGAATCCCATTTGCCCACCGTACAATACCATTGCCCACCGTATAACACACACACACATAACAACAAAGGAGATATCACCTGCATGCATTTCCAACCAGACATGGAGTTCATGTTTGTATTTTTCTCTGTCCTTTTCTGTTCCTCGTTTCTTTTCCCTCGGACGGTTCAAGTTCACTTGGCGGTCCACCAAAATCTTCGGCAAATACCTTTGCTCATGATCACCTAAAGAAATGACAAAAAACCTCAACGCCAAAACATAAACATGCGAGTGATGAGTCTTTGAAGGAACCAATAGATCTCTGAAGAACCGGTTCTCACCAGAGAGCAGATCCAGCGTCCAGCCGTGTTCCTTGGCGACGGCCGAACGGTCCTTGACGACGGCCTGGGCTTCCTCGGGGGTCTTGAAGCGGACGTGTCCTTCACTGTCTCCCTCCAGTGTGTCCACGCAGGCCACCGTAGATATTTTACAGAGGGCGTCCTGTAGAAATAAGAACATACAGACACTGGGATGGAATCACGGTGCATGTGTCTGGAGCGAACATTTATTGCAGTTCATTAAAAATGTATCTAATAATTGAGAATGATCAGTCGTTACCAGGGCTGTAGTGGGGGGGGCACACGGGGGGACGCCGGCCACACACTTCATTCAGCATGTTACAAAAAAAAGATTATCATAAAAATGATATCTATATTTGTTTTCACTATGGCAGCGCCGTCTGCTCAGTGTGTGGTGACTGCAGGCCCAGCCTCTCTGTAAAGTGGTGGTAGGGCGGCCATGTTAGGAGCTTTGGTTACTTTGGATTTGCTCCATCAATGTGTTGAGTGAAATGGGTGTTGGTCTCTAGACCTGTCGGTAGGCCTATTGTTTTAATACGTGGGGGAATGAGGAAGAAGCAGTATGATTAAACATGTTGATTTTTACAATTGAGATTAACTCAAGTTTCCATATTTGGCAAGTTACAACACTGAACTCACTGAACACTGAACAACTCTGAATGTGCGTGAACACGGGATTCCTTTTTGATGACGTCATACACAGTCCCCCCCCCCCACTAAAAAAACACCACTGCTGCATAGGGTGTTTGATTTAATTACAATAAAAAACATGCATTTGGCCGTAGTTTATCAAGATTATTTTACAATGTTGTGTTGCGTTGTGGTGTAATTAACTGTATTGCAAAGGTTAACCACAAACCTTTGACCCTGGCTCTAACTTTAAATTTGGTTTGTCATTGAAGTCAGATCGTTGCGTTTCATTGTGTACTAAAGGTGAGATTATTGTGTTGTGTACTAAAAGACAGGTTGTTGTATTGTGGTGTGTTGTGTACTAAAGTGAGATCATCGTTGTGTCGTGTACTAAAGTGGGATCATCAGTATTGTGTTGCTGTGTACTAAAGTGAGATCATCATTGTGTTGTGTTGTTGTGTACTAAAGTGAGATCATCATTGTGTTGTGTTTACTAAAGTGAGATCATGGTTGCTGTGTTGTTGTGTACTAAAGTGAGATCATGGTCGTGTTGTTGTGTACTAAAGTGAGATCATCGTTGTGTTGTGTTGTGTACTAAATTGAGATCATGGTTGTGTTGTGTTGTTGTGTACTAAAGTGAGATCATCATTGTGTTATGTTGTGTTCCCTAGGTGGAGCAGGGTGAAGAGACAACACCATCACCAGCGACATTCTCCTAAACTGCCAACACACTAAATGGCATCCAATGAGTTTGACCTGTAATGGTCTGTGTCCAAAGAGCGTCTTGTTCCAGCGTCTTGTTCCAGCGTCTGATTTCCTTCTGTGCGGCCGCTCCCAGCTTCTGGTTGAAACATCTCAACCTTTCAGAAACACTCTGGGGTCACAAAGTTAAACTAACGAATCATAATATATGAGATGGGCGGACTGGTCTGCCCTGTAAAGTTTGAAACTGGTGTACAAACTTGTTCCAGCGAGGTCCGTATACCCGGATATCATCATGATCTGTCAATTATAGATAATATAAAGGCCTGTGTGTGAATCACAAGCTGAGCAGGAAGTTCTCTACGAATAGTCAAATATCCTTTATGCCTCCTTTACTTAACCTTTGTGGAAAACGTCATCGGGTCAAGGGGAGATGAAAAGGTGCTTCCTTTCGAACATAGGAAAGAACAGCACTGTTTAAAAGGAATTCGACTCCACTTTTCCTAAACGACGTCATTGCGCGACGACGAGCATAGCTGACCTCTGGCGTCTCTAGCGTGGAACTAAAGTTTACCGAAGTTGGACTACAACAAGCGCTCTGTCGATCCATGCATTCTTATCGTATTGATTTCAATCAGGTTGTCACCAACAGTGAGAATGACTTAGGTCGGATATGGGCACACACACACACACACACACAAACTCCACCTCTACGTTGTTTCCTGGTAAAAGAGGACCTAAATTGTGTATATATCTTGTCACATGAGTCTTCAGCAGTAATTGATAAATGTTCAGGCTCAGTAAACCGATATCCCGCCCGCGTCGCCTCGTCTGAACCCACGCGGGGAAGAGAGAGTCACTTTCTCTTTCAGAAGACCACGTGATTTATTTGATATCACTACTGATGACCTAGAAAATAAACAAACTACATTTATACACTATTGGTCAAGACCTATTAATGAGACGCCTACATGGGTTCTCCAATGATATACAAATTTGAAGCGTTCATGAGCGAAAACATCCCACAAAATAATATCTCATAAAGCCGCCCCAGCTTAACATGAGCCACTCTGCCTCAGGTGAGTTAACCCCTCCCACTTTATGGCTTAGTTGAGATAACCCCTCCCACTTTATGACTCAGAAGGGTTAATCGCTCTCACTTTATGACTCGGATGAGGTAACCCCTCCCACTTTATTGGTCAGCGGAGATAACCCCTCGCACTGTTGCTCTGCATCCACAGGTTGTGACTGCCCTCTAGTGGAGGAAATGAAAGCAGAGGAAGACGGGGTGGTGTACAGTATTATGAACAAATGTTGCTGTTTTAGATTATGCATTATAATGCTTATAATGCCACTGTTACTGATAGTTACTGATGTTATTATCCAGCTTTTGCTGTTATGGGTGGATAATTCTCTATGTAATCTAAATCTACAGTTGGTTTTTAAAAAACCAATGTGAAGTTCGGAATACATTAGAGTTACACGTAAAGCAGCTGTTGCTGTTTTAGGTGGATAATGTGATTGAACCAAACAATTAAATAAATTAAGAATTTTAAAACATTCTGTTGAATGAATAGTTGTTTTATTTGCACACTAACAGTTAACGTTAAAACATAAAGACGCAGGCGTATCGCCTCCAAATGTATGTTGGGTAATAAATGTTTTAATCGCATAGCTGCCCACAGAATCGATGCATCCTCATCAATCACTTGTCAACAGTGCAGAATTCGGCTAACCACCGTGAGCACTGAGCAGGTTATTAAAGAGACACAATATTCAAATTGTTGACATTCTATGGAAAAAATAACATTCTAATTGCTAAATTAACAAAGAGTCCATTTGAATATGAAATAATATGTGTGAATAACAGAGCTAGAGACTTGAGGCTTGATTTGACCTGCGAGACTGGACTCTGATTCCCTGCTGTGAGACTGGACTCAGACTCCCTGCTGTGAGACTGGACTCTGACTCCCTGCTGTGAGACTGGACTCTGACTCCCTGCTGTGAGACTGGACTCTGACTCCCTGCTGTGAGACTGGACTCTGACTCCCTGCTGTGAGACTGGACTCTGACTCCCTGCTGTGAGACTGGATTCTGACTCCCTGCTGTGAGACTGGACTCAGACTCCCTGCTGTGAGACTGTTCTGGACTTGGCCTACTTGACACTTGAATGCTGGGAGACTCGGGTCTCTCTCTCTGGACAAGAAAGAAAAGATGTGGTCAGATTCCACAAAGGCTGTTTTAAACGATCAGTGTTTCATATCATCACTGCATGCATCGTTAGTCTGTTGCATCGTTATTCCAATAAAACAATGCTTCCAAATCCATCCCTTCTTTGAACTGGTCTGCTGCCAGCCCTGATAAGGGGAATGACTCCATGCAGGCTAAGATAGGCCTAGTGTTGATGATGAATCGAATATCGGAATAATAAAAAATATGACAAGAGAGCGAAGTACGACAGACAAGAAGTGACACAACAACAAGCAAATAAATCATTGACTGAAGAGTGTCCGGGCAGTGTGTGTGTGTGTGTGTGTGTGTGTGTGTGTGTGTGTGTGTGTGTGTGTGTGTGTGTGTGTGTGTGTGTGTGTGTGTGTGTGTGTGTGTGTGTGTGTGTGTGTGTGTGTGTGTGTGTGTGTGTGTGTGCGGTCCGACGCCCTGTCCAGCGTTACTGTGACAAGAGTTCATGTTTCTTATGATCTTCCTCCACCAGCGTCCTGATATCAGATGTCTTATGCTGACGGACAAAATACACACACACATACACGCACACACTTACACACACAGCTATATCTAACACACACGGACACGCACATACACAACACACACACACACACACACACACACACACCAATCTACGCACATACACTCGACACATTTATCTGAACTGTAAATATATGAACATTACATTGATGAAGATTGGATATATTATGATGAATGAACATAATGTGAACATAATGTATATCTAAACCTTATATCTCTCTGGCCATTATTTATAAGTGAAGATATTGAATAAGTGAATAGTGAATTATTTCAAGGTTACATGAAACTTGATCGAAGTTGTGTGTGTGTTTAAGTTAGTTTCACTTTAGGTTCTCCTGGTAACTAATGACGTCAAAGCCATATTGAATTCCTACTGGTCCAGACCGGCCTCTCCCTCTCGCACCGTCTCTTGTTTGCAGGTTTCCTGTCAGTCCGTCTGATGCTGGAGTCGGAGTCGCGTCTCTGTGGATAATATCATCGATCTGTTCTTCTGATTGCATCGATATGAAGGCGCTAATAGGGCTGCTGCTGTTGGTCTTTGGTCACAATGTGTCCTCGGGTAAGATCGATTAGAGTTTTTAACTTTCAAAATGATCTTTCCAAATGTTTCGTTTCTGGTTCCGGAAGAGACGACGCTTAGATTCCCTAATTTCGTTTAAAAGCATTTGATTATCCTCTCTAATGAGTTTAATCCACAGCATTATTTATATTTTACTGTGTATATTTTAACTAGGTTCTACTGTGAAAACGAAACCAGCGCACTGGTTTGATGACGTCGTTCCTAAATGTACAATCTATTATCAGATCCAAAAATTAAACTTCAGTTAGGAGGGAATCCAATGTGTACTTTAAGTCTATTGTTAATCCTAAGAATTATATTAACACTCATAACAATCTTATTAACTCGTCAACATTCTTGAAAAATCATCACGCGCACGTACACACACACACACACACACACACACACACACACACACACACACACACACACACACACACACACACACACACACACACACACACACACACACACACACACGTTGCTATCAATACATTATGAAATATAATAATTATTTTGCTATAGGCCTAGTAATTATTATCATTCCAATGATAGCAATCTGAAGATAGTTAAAATGCTGTAATCGAATACAGAAATTCACCAATATACTTAGAATTATAAAAACATTGGAATAGTTATTTAAATAATCGTTTAATATTATATAATGGATAGTATTAACCTGTTTGTCTCTCTTACTGTCGGTCTGCCGTGATGTACTGTATTAACCCTCCTGTTATGTTCCGGGTCAAATTGACCCGTTTTAAAGTTTGAGGATCTAAAATAGTTAAAAGTATTTTTTCAGTATGAAACTTCTTCTGCTTGCCTTAATTAGTGTAATCAACATATAATATGAAAATATTTCATCTCACATATTTGCAACCACCCCCTGCATGTTTATATCACATAGATACTGTTCGGGTCAATTTGACCCAGCAGTAAAACTGGAGGTAAAAGGGTGTCAGAAATGTCAGACTAATTCTTTCTTTACAACTGTGAGACAATTTTCACCCAATTCACACACACACGCACACACACACGCGCACACACACCTACGCGCACACACACACACACACCTACGCACACACACACAGGTGCAATTTTTATGACTTTTGACGAGAACCATTTATGTTCTCTGTTCTCGCGGGAAAACTCCAACCACATTCAGTGGACACTCAACAGGGGAGGGTCAAAACATATCAAATATTCTCTGCATGGGAGTCCTACCAACATTACACTCTGTCAAGCAGACCTTTACAAAATGAGCAGCAGAAGCAAATGGATGACAGTCCAGGAGGCTCGGGCCTTCATCACTGATCATGACAGTGAAATAGAGGAGGATGTGTCTGAAGACAAAGACGATCTTGAGCCAAATTCAGATTCTAATGAATCTGATTTTGAACCAGATGAGGGAATTGCTATTCCTATTCCTCCAAGCAAGACATTCATGTCAAAACATGGTGAAATACAGTGGTCTTCATCCCCAAATATGAGTCAGGCGAAACTGTCTGCAGAAAACATAATAAAGACAGTGCCAGGGCCCACTAGGATGGCAGTGACGCGTGTGACTGACATCAAGTCAGCTTTTGGGCTGGTCATGCCCAATTCAATACAGAAAATCATTCTGGAAATGACTAATCTATGAGGGAGGCGTGTTTCTGGGGAGAAGTGGAAAGAGCTGGACAAAACACATTTAGATGCGTATTTGGGGCTCCTCATCCTGGCTGGGGTCTATAAGTCCAAGGATGAATCGACAGCCAGTCTGTGGGATGCGGAGACAGGCAGGGCTATATTTCGAGCCACAATGAATGTCTCTGGAGATTTTTCACATTTTCTCCAGAGTAATCCGATTTGATAATCGAGAGACAAAGGCTGGTAGACGGGAGAGAGACAAGCTGGCAGCTGTTAGGACAGTGTGGGACGAGTGGGGAGAGCAACTTTCACTACTCTATAACCCAGGCCCTAATATCACAGTGGATGAAAGGTATAAAGGCCTAACCCATAATAAAGTGGTGAAACATAAAAAAAAAAAAAAGTTTGAACAAATATTTCTTTTAATGAAAAACGAGTGAATTATCCTAATTGAACCATTACCTGTTAGAGGTAAGGAACACTATTGCACTAAATATTGATAGAATAGTTACTAATGGAGTTAGTAATGACATGTTCACACTGCTTGTTAGGATTTTTTTGGTTCAGGACATCTTTTGGATAATAAACATGCAACCTGTTAACCTGTTTATCTGTCTACCATGATGTAGGCCAACTGTATTAACAGTTTCCAGTTATTTCCAGTTTCTGGAAATAACTGGTTTTATTCTTGAATTTTATTATTTGGGACAAGTGGGTAGAGCTTGCCACTTTTGGTAAGCAGAACTGGCGCTGCGGGATGAACCGGACGCCGGGTTAAGGCGCCCGATGCCGACGCTCATCCGGCTACAGTGATGTGCTGTATTAACCTGTCTGTTTGTCTGTCTCTCTGTCTGTCTGTCTCCGTGATGTACTGTATTAACCTGTCTGTCCGTCTGTCTACAGTGATTCACTCTCTGCAGTTTTTCCAAACGGCGTCGTCTGGACTCTCAACCTTCCCAGAGTATGTGACTGTTCTGATGGTGGATGAGGTTCAGGTTGAGTACTATGACAGCAACACCCGGAGAATCATAACCAAACAGGACTGGATTGACCAGTTCTACAGAGATCCACCAGGGGAACTGGAGATTGCAACTGAAAGGAGAAAGGGTATCCAGCAGGTCTACAAAGTCAACCTTGGGACTCTGAAGAAGCGCTTTAACCAGACAGGAGGTACGTTTACATCTAATGTCTGACCTCTCACATGGAGATAGACATCATTTAACCCCAGAATAAAGTTTAACCATACTCCCACACACACACACACACACACACACACACACACACACACACACACACACACACACACACACACACACACACACACACACACACACACACACACACGGACGGTCGCAGGGCCCGGCCGCGGCCCTGCACCTAATGTCACAACTTGCACCAACTGTTCAAATAAATTCAAATAATGCAATTAAATTTCACTTTTTAATGAACCAGTCACTGCTAAATGATACAACTTATGATTGTCCTTTATTGCTATAAAAAATATGGACTTTTCAACAACCCTGAAAAAAATTGATTCTAAGATTGTATTCAAAAGGACAAAATGGCAACTCCAAAATACAAATACAATTAAAGTCACAGAAAATGTTACGTGACATTTAGTTAAAGTAGTTAACGTCTACTAATATTATAAAATCTCCCCGCAGTGAATAATCAAGTCACATCTTCTTTAATCAAGGAAACTATTTGCGGGTCTACCGGCTGCATTACCAGAATGTAACCAGCAGGTGGTGCTGCTGTGCTGCCGTGTTTCTAAGCAGAATATTTATTCCAGTCTGTTGGTTCTTCATTCCCCAATACGAACACACACACACACACACACACACACACACACACACGTCCAGAAGTATGTGTATATATGTATACAAACACACAAGCACGCACACAGAAGCATCTCATCTGTGTTTGAATGTATTGAATGACCAGCGCACAGTAGCCTGTCTTCAGTCCTCCTGATTCAGCGGGGTCCCTGTCCCTGCCCTCAGCTCCTCTGAACAGCGATGCTCCTTTCAGTGCAGCAGTTTCCTGGTGCCGTACGTTTTCCTCCAGATCAGTAACGCGTCTTCCTACAGTTCAGCAGACATGTCTTTAACCCTGGAGGTGATTGGGACTGTCTGGTGATCCGTTAAAGATAACCTCTGAACTGCTGAGGGAAGCCTCCTCTATATATCCACGGGTAGGGGGTGTAGGGTGGAGTAGGGTGGAGTAGGGTTGAGTAGGGGCTGTAGGGGGGTGTAGGGTGGTGTAGGGGCTGTAGGGGGGTGTAGGGTGGTGTAGGGGGTGTAGGGGCTGTAGGGTGGTGTAGGGGGTGTAGGGCGGTGTAGGGGGGTGTAGGGTGGAGTAGGGTGGTGTAGGGTGGTGTAGGGGCTGTAGGGCGGTGTAGGGTGGTGTAGGGGGTGTAGGGGCTGTAGGGTGGTGTAGGGGCTGTAGGGTGGTGTAGGGGGTGTAGGTGGTGTAGGGTGGTGTAGGGTGGTGTAGGGCGGTGTAGGGTGGTGTAGGGGGTGTAGGGGCTGTAGGGTGGTGTAGGGGCTGTAGGGTGGTGTAGGGGGTGTAGGTGGTGTAGGGGGTGTAGGGTGGTGTAGGGGGTGTAGGGGCTGTAGGGTGGGGTAGGGGGTGTAGAGTGGAGTAGGGCTGTAGGGTGGTGTAGGTCGGTGTAGGGGGGTGTAGGGTGGTGTAGGGTGGTGTAGGGTGGTGTAGGGTGGTGTAGGGTGGTGTAGGGGGTGTAGGGGCTGTAGGGTGGAGTAGTTTGAGACTTGATAATTAGTCCAGTATCATTTTAAACTAATTATTATCCTGTTAACCATTCTACATTATCCAGGTGAGTGGTGACTCCATCACATAAAGACTCGTGTTCTGAAGAGGCTCCTGTTTGTAGTCTTTGTGGTCTCACGTCCTTTAGAGTTTCTGCAGAGCTTCACCCCAACAGTTAATCTCTCTCTCTCTCTCTCTCTCTCTCTCTCTCTCTCTCTCTCTCTCTCTCTCTCTCTCTCTCTCTCTCTCTCTCTCTCTCTCTCTCTCTCTCTCTCTCTCTCTCTCTCTCTCTCTCTCTCTCTCTCCCTCCCTCTCTCCCTCCCTCCCTCCCCCTCTCTCTCTCTCTCTCTCTCTCTCCCTCCCTCCCTCCCTCCCTCCCCCTCTCTCTCTCTCTCTCTCTCTCTCTCTCTCTCAGGTGCCCACGTATATCAGACGATGGATGGTTGTGAGTGGGATGATGAGGATGGTACTACTGAGGGTTATGACCAGCATGGTTATGATGGAGAGGACTTCCTAGCGTGGGACCTGAAGACCCTGACCTGGGTCGCTCCAGTGCATCAGGCTCTCACCACCAAACGCAGATGGGAACAGAATAGAGCTTTAATGGAACAGTACAAGTACTACTACACCAAGGAGTGTGTTGATTGGCTGAAGAAGTTCCTGGCCTACGGGAAGAGCACTCTGCAGAGAACAGGTAGAGTCACATGACCTGGTGGGCGTTGACGGACTCATGTCTCTGAGTCCCTGTTCTCTCTCTCTGCCTCCCCCCTCCCTCTCTCCTTCTTCTCCCTCCCTCCCTCTCCCTCCCTCTCCCCCCTCTCTCTATCTCTGACCACCCTCTCTCTCCACCGTCTCTCTCTCTCTGACAAAAATATTTAAACAAAGTCCTAATGTCTTGAAATAAACCATCGAGACTTACATGACAAGAACACGTGTTTAACATTATAAAATAATCTCTCTCTCTCTCTCTCCTCCCCCCCCCCCCCCCCCTCTGTCCAGAGCGTCCGCGGGTGTCTCTGCTCCAGAGGAGCCCCTCCTCCCCAGTGGTGTGCCATGCTACAGGCTTCTACCCTAACAGGGTGGTGGTGTTCTGGAGGAGAGACGGCCAGGAGCTCCATGAGCAGGTGGACCCCGGGGAGGTCCTCCCCAACCACGACGGGACCTTCCAGGTCAGCGTGGACCTGGACCTCACGGCCGTCCCACAGGAGGACTGGGAGCGGTACGAGTGTGTGGTGCAGCTGAAAGGCATCGAGGACATCTCCACCCCCCTGGACCCCGCCCTCATCAGGACCAACGGGGGAAAGACTGATGTTGGAGGGGATGGAGGTGGGGAACACATGTCTCACATCCCAACCACTGCCAGGGGCCTCTACCCAGGCGCGTCGGTAGACCGGGGCATTCGAGGCTATAGCCCCGGATCGCTGTGCCGTCAAAAATAACATAAAAAAACATAATAATGATGAAAATAGCCCCATAGAGTTTACTTCTTTGTGGTTGTATTACCAGCAGACGCAGATGCAACATTGTAGACAGTGAAAACCGAAAAATTCGGACGTGTCCATATATGGGCAGATCTATAAATAATTTGTTGCAAAATGTTGCAAATTCAACGTCGGTATTCTGTCTTCTCTACGCACAGCGCGTCTCGTCGACATTGCTGTTTCGTGCCGTTAGCCTTTTATTGAGATCAGAGAAAGTTTAGAAGGACAGTAATACAATATCTTTGGTAAGATGGATATAAGAAGAGAGACCCGCAGTGAATTCAACCAGGTCCACTTCACATCGGGTAGGTGCATGACAGTGGTACCGTAAACCTTCAACAGACCGGGATTTATTTTTTTCAATCACGGAACTTTCGAACAAAACTCTTGTTCAACAAAGATGGGAAATACTATCAAATGTATTATTGAAACCAGTATGAATATTACCGTACATGTTGACCAGGCAATCGAATAACACCTGCACGCATGCTCACACACACGCGCGCACACGCACACGCACACACACACACGCGCGCACACGCACACACACACACACACACACACACACACACACACACACACACACACACACACACACACACACACACACACACGTAATCGGGAGAGTCGGGAGAATTCCCGGTGGGCCGGTAACGTTCCGGGGTGCTGGGCTGATTACTGCGGGATATCAATATTGCGTTTATAAAAGTTCCTTGCAACGCCGTCCGGCAGCCTGAGCTGTGCAACAGCAACCTCTCACTCACTCAACACACGCAACACTCACAAACTGTCAACGGAGGCTTAAAAGTTAGGAGATGTGAGTATTCCTAGAGTGCCTGGGTCTACGTGGAAACTGCTGAAGCTACTGGGTAGACACACAGCTCTCCGGATTAGCTCAGTGCAGCAGAACACGGTGGATTGTGGGTAAATGAGTTCTATGAATAGGGCTAAGCTCAGATCAGTCCCTGATAGGCCTTTCACACCGCCGCAAAATCGGAGCGCTATTTCGGAGCTAGAGCCAGTGTTTTGGTTTCACAACGCCAGAGAGACGGCTCTGGCCTGTAAAGACCGGTTCAACTCCAACCCCAGGATTGAGCTGGGCTAGAAAGAGAACTGCCTTTACGCCAGGGGCAGGGGGCGGGGGTTATCCTTACCTTCATAAACAGGAAGACCAACGAAGACCGGCATCTTTAAAAACACCGAAGTAAACAATGGACGTGAAGACGAAAACGCAGTGGACCGTGGAGGAGACAACCTGTCTCCTTGGATTCTGGTCTTCTTCAGAGGTCCAGAACTAGTTAGAGGGAGCAACCCGGACAAAGGCTATCTTTGAACAGCTGCAGCCGTTTGCAGTGACGTGATGACGTTGCTCTCGTCGGCTCCATGGCTGGCTCTGGCCGGTGTGAAACCAACTGGTTCATAACTGGGATAAGGCTGGAACCAGTTTTGAACTGGCCCTAGCACCAGCCCGGAACTGGCTCTTGGTTCTTTTTGGTGTGAAAGGCCTATCAGTGACCCTGAGCTCCAGAACAGGTTCTATATAGAGGAATATTGAGGCTGTGTTAGTTGTGATTGTACCATCACGTGACCATAGACATGTGGTTCAATGATGGAGGGATGGATGAGGGAGGGTCTCTGTCCAACATCTATTATTAAACACCTGATTTTATTTTCTTAATTTACCTTCAGGGGACAAGAGTCACATCCTTGCTTTCATCCTCACTGGTGTTGCTGTTCTTGCTGTTGTTGCTGCTGCTGTTGTTGGAGTCTTTCTGTACCGGAAGAGGAATAGTGAGTGAATCAAACTCTCCAGGAGGACTGACACCTGATATCCACCTGCTCCTACTTCCTGTCCCCTTCCTAGACTCTGATTGGTTGTCTTCACACACTGGTGGTCTGGTTGTAGGAACCTCCACCTCTGAATGATGAACCTCCTCCAATGTCGTGTCCATAGAGATGTTGTGGCATTAAGAATATGAAAGTCTAATAACATGAGGATATTCTCCACGGTTACAACACTAATCATTTCTCTTGATCCTTAGATTACGAAAAAGCGTCACAAACCAGTTGGTGAGTATAATTTGTTTTTACTGCTCTTACGATTAACGCCACTACCAACACCGAGACCTTGGTGACTTGTCTAGCTTACTGGACTATACAGCTCTATAGATCTAGATACATCTAGCTTACTGGACTATACAGCTCTGTAGATCTAGATACATCTAGCTCACTGGACTATACAGCTCTATAGATCTAGATACATCTAGCTCACTGGACTATACAGCTCTGTAGATCTAGATACATCTAGCTCACTGGACTATACAGCTCTGTAGATCTAGATACATCTAGCTCACTAGACTATACAACTCTGTAGATCTAGATACTGTACATCTAGCTCACTGGACTATACAACTCTGTATATTTAGTTACATCTATTCATCTTGCTCACTGGAAAATACAGCTCTATAGATCTAGAAACATCTAGCTCACTGGACTATACAGCTCTGTAGATCTAGATACATTTAGCTCACTGGACTATACAGCTCTATAGATCTAAATACATCTAGCTTACTGGACTATACTGCTCTATAGATCTAGATACATCTAGCTCACTGGACTATACAGCTCTATAGATCTAGGTACATCTAGCTCACTGGACTATACAGCTCTGTAGATCTAGGTACATCTAGCTCAGTCATGACTTCACCTCCTCCCATTCTGCTACTTCCCAGATTCTGACACCAGCTCTGAGAAGACTGAGGTGCAGAAACTGGCTCCTGAGTACCAACCTCTGTCCACAGTCAGTATTTCATCACTTTACAATACTTATTCTGTAATATATTTAGTTATATTTATTTATCACAGCAATAGTGATGGTAATATTTTAACACTACTTCATCACAATAATAGTTGAACAGTACTTCAACGCAGTTATATGTTAACAGTACATCATCAAAGTGATAGTGTGTTTAATGTTTAATGCTGACTTGTGCTTCCTTGGTGTTTAGGTTCAAAGTTAAATCATGAAGAGGCTTCTCACGTTCAGCTTCCTAAACCAGGATGGAGTGCATCGCTGTTCATTTATAATCCTTACAATCAGGCTGTGGTCTTCAGCTAACTGCAGAGTCTGCATTTGCTAAATTACAATATTCATATTTAACTCTATTTTGATTACAATCATCGATCTGTAAGAAGTGTAAATCAATTACATATCTCTATTTGTGATGGATTTGATTAACTCTGCCGCTTAACGTTATAACCTTTTAATGATCTTATATTGTTTAGTAATATTTAAGTTTCAAATAATGTTCAAAGATTCTGAATCAAGATTTTGGACAGTGAGATTCGGTTGAGTTTCAATACAATAATTGATTAATTTAATGTGTTTCCTCAAAATATATTATTTGAGAGTTCTGCTAGCTAGAGAATTGCATTGCTGCATAGTCTACCACAATCGTGCTAGGCTGCTTTAGCCTTGATTCTCTTTGCTGTATTTTCTGCGTTCTTTGGGGAATTGGATGGTATATACTTGGGTTATTATGTCAATAAAATACTTAAAAATCGTTTTGCCTATTTAATATTCTTATTGTTAGGTTAGGTTTACATACTTTGTTTAGAGTTGAGGTTTATTATTAAAGGTGAATCCTTAAGATAAAATCGACAAATACAAACTATAATTGATTTTAAAATATGAAGTTGAATTTAAAAATACAGAAATTAATAATTAATAATTATTAGATTAAGTTATAAAAAACTGAGAAGCGATGTGATAGATATACATTCACAAAAACATTTAACTGCATTTATGATTTTAGGTTATTTAGATAGGTATTTTTAGCCTTTCATTTATTCAGTATTTGATAATATCCTATGATATACAATATGAAAACAATTATACCAATGTAAATAGCTTTAACATCATGCAAACAGATAAATTCTTTCTGCAGATCAAATAATAAAATGTATAAATCCTTATTCAGTTCCCCACCCAGCTAGCGTGTAGAACCAAGATGGCTGCCGGGTGATTCAGGCCCAGAGCTGATCTGACAGGTTTGGAGACAGTCTGCCTGGGCGACCTGATTGGCTGCCTGGGTCACATGGTATAATGAGTTTTTGGCTCTGGAAAGCCCGGTAGCTGCAGCCTGGCTTCCCGCCATCCCTTTGGATTTGCACCATAAATGTGCTGAGTGACATGAGTGTTGGTTTAGACCTGTAGGTAGGCTAGGCCTATTGTTTTAATAACATGTTGATTTTTACAATTATGATTAGCTCCAGTTTCCATGTTTGGCAAGCAACACAGATCAATCTTCTTCTGAATGTGTGCGTGCCTGTGCGCGTGCAGGCTGGAGTCCTTTTTGATGACGTCATAAATGTATTCATTGATTAAAGGAACCAAACCAAAACTATATACGCCACCACAAGCCTCACAAAACAAACATAATATTTAAATTCCAACTACAACTTTGTTTACAGTAAACTAAAATAAGTGATATGCAGTATGATCAAATGAAGATCAAAACCAATGAAATTATTAAATTATTCTTTATTTAATCAAACTAAGCTTATCATTTAATGTGCATTGCATTGGCTATGCGCAAGGAGGGAAGTGAAAATAAATCAAACTTTTGACTCAATTGACTTGTGTAGATGCACTACCAGTAGCACTGTCGAGTTGCAATCTAACAGAATGACTCATCTAACCCCCACATGAAATGCTTACGGGTCGACCCATGCCTTCACCTACATTTCGAGGGCCCCATAAGGGGCTTCCATTAGAGCAATTAGAAACAGAATTAAGAGGCTGCCATACATCAGTTTATATTCCAACAAGAGAAACACAAAGTTCCAGGCAAATCGAGCCAGATGCAGACACGCCCGGAGCCGACCAACTACCCAGGACCAGACCCGGCCGCGCCAGGAGCAACAGCCACATGACGCAATCAAATAGCGGCAGGGTTTGAATCGGTTCTGTTTTGAAGGTCCACCATTAACAGAAAGGTTGATTGGATAAATTATAGATGTTATAATCAACAACGGTTTGTCAATTTTACCACGGATGCAGTCAAAGGACAATCAGAACAATTAGATGCCACCTCCCGAATGACCTATCAGAATAGGCAAGCCTTGGACATGTTATTGGCAGAGCAAGGAGGGTTGTGTGAGATGATAGGGACGACATGTGGTACTTTTATCCCCAACAACACAGCTCCGGGTGGGTCGGTGGCCAGGGCGCTGTCAGGGTTACAGTCCCTCAGATTAGAGTTGGCAGAGAACTCCGGCATTGATGACGCTTTCACCGGACGATGGGGAACCTGTTTGTGGTGAGCGCTCCAGGAGCACCAGGTGCCATCCAAGCTTACATGGAGATCAAGTGTGAACCCGTGAACACAGACGAGGATCCACCAGAGGGGCCCGACCTGATCCGGTTGGACGGTTGAACATGTTCCTAATTTCTGGTACGGGCGAGTTGACGATTGGACGCCAGGAGGAGGCTCACATGTGATCGTGCTAGTGACCTCTACATGTGAGCCACGCCCTTGACGAAATGGAACAAACATTGGACTCACAAACTACAGGACCTGATGACAGCAAACAGGAGCAACGACTACAGGAATGTCCAAAAGCCCAAACATACGTACAGCGCACCAATACATGAAGATCACCTGAATCATTCAAAATCTATGCATATCTGATGGGACTTTTTTAATCTAAAATGTATTCTTATGTCACTTATTTTGGTGGACTTGCCATTCAATGCATGCTGAAAGTGTAACTCTTTGTGTCACACATAGTTAGAATTATTTGATGGGTTTTCTATGAGGGAACTGACATGTTTGCTTTTTTGAATCTATGATTGATGATGGATAACATAATAATTTTTTGACCACTGATTTAGTGATGATTGATTGACATGGTGATGTATGTCTACTTCTTTGTTGTTGAGTGAAGCTTGCAGCCCACTGTGTATTCCATGTGATACTTACTATACTTTCATATATTTTTATATGGCTTGTAGAAGGGCTTCCCAAGGAGGGAATACATTCACACACTCATAATGACAGGCCACTCATGTCCTTAGAGCCTAGGGAGGAGTCCGACTCATGCAAGGAGCCATTCATTCATGCATCAATTCTGGAGATACCAGCAGGCCAGGTGACGCTCCTGGCCACAAAAAAAATAATTCCCGCACATAAGGGTCAGCAACAAGCCACAAACTAAGTTGCAATGCCCACACATAGCCACAAAGGACCAACACCAAGTTTTACAGTCACAACCCAGGGGACCAGAATGCTCCAGGCAGGGCATCCACAGATGCCCAGCTAAGCCTCCAGGCATGCCGATACAATTCCCCTCCTTTTGCTTCATAGATATCATACCAAACCTTCACCAAATAAAGGGAGTAACAAGACGAAGAACAGGGCGGTACTCACCACAGGTCCACAGTCATCGCAGGCCAACCGCTCCGTGTCCCGCCGCACCGGCACCTCGTCTCCAGGCAACCAGCCCGCGCCTTAAGTCCAGCCTTTCAACTCCACCGTGTACACACGAATACAAAAGGTCCTCTCCTCGAAGACGCCCAGCAGCGTTTGTCCATCGGGTTACTTTCACTCACCGAACCTCACCTGCTGACCAAGGGACTCTCCGCTCAGCCTCAAACTCTGAGCCCCCCTCGCCCACTCAGCTGCTGATACTTAGCAGTGATGAGCGCCTCAACACCGCCCCCTCTGGGGGATGTCAGTACTGACCCTAACCCTAAGCACCCTAAAGCTAACCCTGTTCCTAGTAGCACATGTGGACACCCTTACAGACTTGTTATGATATTACATATTTGGAGACTAATTCCTTGCAAATAAACGGTCCAAAGTGTCCAGTGTGAGGAACGCAGAAGAGGGATCCCCCTCCCAGGGACAGTTAGGGGGCTTTCCCGAATGCACCCGAGGTGGTCCGGAGTGGGATGGGGGGTCCAATAGGCAGCCAATTGCGTTTAGCCCCCAAACACAATTTGCCTCAAAGACTTTTGTTGTAGGCCGAAAACAACAATTGATTGAAAAAAATAATTATTGGTTTTTCGTCACACTCTGTAGTCAATTAGCCTAATTAGAGAGTTAACTACCAGATAGAGGGAGAAGCCGCGTGGTTCCCTGAGCCCCATTCAGGATCAGAGGTCGAATTAAACCAACTGCTCGACAAAAGGGAACAGAAAGTGCAGAAGACAAGATCCAGGACGGACGAACGGCCTCCTCTGAAGGCAGGAATGGCGTCTCACTCGGGGTACACAGGTGGGGGCGCCCGGCCACGTCGTGTGCAGCGTAGCGCCTTGTGGTTTGTGCATCAACTCACCAACGACGCCGTTGTCCCTCCAACAGAAGACCTCCAGGCGTGGAACAGCCCTGCGAGGGTCCACCCTCTGCGCCCACGTGACAACCTCAGAGTCAACAGA
Source organism: Gadus morhua (assembly GCF_902167405.1). NCBI lineage: Eukaryota > Metazoa > Chordata > Actinopteri > Gadiformes > Gadidae > Gadus > Gadus morhua. Next base: position 3,783,782 of record NC_044064.1, read on the forward strand.
GCGCTGTTCGCCACGACCAGCAGGGACAGCGTCTGCCCCCCCGGCCCCCCGGTGGCGGCGAGGGAGAGCTGCGGACCCGCCCCGCCGCCACGGGAAGCCCCGCCCAGGCCGCCCTTCACCGGCACCGCCGACCACAGCTCCCAGTACCGGCCCCCCGCGTTCCGGCCCCGGAGGCCTCCGGCCCGGCCCGCCTACCACCCCCCCGGGCCCCCTCTGACGGGGGTCCACACCAGCCACACGGACTCCAGGGGCCAGCCCTCCGGGTCGGCCCGGTCCTTAGAGCCCGCGGGGGCCTGGGGGAGGAGCCCCGCCTCCTTCGCCAGCACCACAGAGTTCAGGGACCAGTACCGAGCCTGGCCCCTCCCGGCCCGGCTCCAGCCCCAGACCCGGGAGTACCGGGCCCCCGAGGGGGACATGGCCCTCCTCCTCTCCACCACCCGGGCCCACTTCGGGGAGCACCGCGGGCTCCAGCGGCCCCCGGGGGCGCGGCCCGCCAGGGAGGCCTCCGTGAGGTCCTCGGTGAGGTCCACCATGAAGGAGGACTTCAGGGCCTGGACCACGGTGCGCCGCCCCCCCGTGGCCCCGCCCCCGCAGGAGCTGGAGTGGCCCCGGGGCCCCTTCGCCCGGACCACCACGGCGCGCGCCTCGTACACGCCCAAGGCCGCCCAGCGCTCGCTGAGCTGTAAGCCCCGCCCCCGGCCCCTGAACACCGGGCCCCCCATGGAGAAGGCCTCCGTCTACAGGGCCAGCTTCACGGCCCCACGGGGCCCCCCTTAGCCCCCCGTGAGGGACGGCGCACCCCCCAGGGGTCACGGTGGGGTCATGGACGTCAGGCTCAGGGACCGCCGCTCTGCTGATGCAATAAGTAATGAACCAGCTTAGGGGGTCACTGCAGCTGCTGACCTTTGACCCCGTGTTTATACCTCCGCACACGACGGGGTGCAAAGGTCAAATAAAATGACCTTTCAACTGCACTGTATTGTAGAAGAAAGAAAATAGTTTGTATTATAGACCACACTAATGAACATTTTCATGTGATATTTTAATTATTAACACCAAACTATTCAAATATTGTGTTTAAGCTGACATTAACAATTATTCTTAAAATGCACATATTGTCACAACTTGCACGAACTGTTCAAATAAGTTCGAAGAACGTATTTAAATAAAAAATGTATGAAACCAATCACTGCCAAAATGATACATCTGATGTTTGACGTTTATTGCTATAAAAAAATTGACTTTTCAGCGACCAAGAAATTGGATGCTTTCTCAACAAAGGCAGCCTTGTACCTTATATATACACACAACATGTACGACTGGGAAAACATTTGACAAAAAGGCTCGGGCCATGATGATCTTCTCCGCCTTCGAGATGAGCTACGATTGACAGCACAGGAAGTTATGTTAGAAGAAATGCATGTTAGTGTGGAGAAAAGTCAAACATTTGTGTTGAAATATGAAACGATGCTACAAGAACATGGCTAACATGTCAAGTATTTAAAGCACAGGTATTAATATTAAGATGCCGTCAACAGGTAAAGGGGTGGTATTGTGCCACCAGGTGTGAGTGTGATTAGCCATGACAAGCCGTTTGAAGACCGGCCGTTGCCTGTGTCTTAGGGACATTAGTGATGGATTTCATGATTATTTTCCTTGATTCAGTCCACGTCGGTCAGTTCGCCAAGAAGAATCGTTCAGAATCGTTGGTTCAGTCGCCTTTCCGGAAGCAGTCAACCATGGAATGCACGGTTCTCAGCTGATTCAGATTCAGCTCCTCTCCCTCGTTCTCAAACAATCGTGCAAACGGTCCTCAATCAACACACAACGTTACAATTAAGTTCCCTTCAGCTGAGGAGCGCATCATGTTCAGAATCGGGATGTTGTTGCCCAGGCCAGTCCCTCTGCACCACTCTGCTAACTTAACACAGTGAACAGTGAGTCAGCGAGTGGGAGTCGAGTCTGGGAGAACGAACGATAGAGACGAAGGAGAGAGAACTGAAACGTGGAATCAAGTCGGTTCGTGCTTGTTAAAGAGTCGTTCCATTGAACTTATTTGGTCGCAAACGAGTCGACCCATCACTAAGTGAAATCACAAGTGGGTGTGTCCACCTAGACTTTTGCTGGATGCAGCCCTTTAAGAAAACGCACATTCCAAGCCGCCATATTGGTGAATCCCATTTGCCCACCGTACAATCCCATTGCCCACCGTATAACACACACACATAACGACAATAGAGAGTGTTAAAGGAGATATCACCTGCATGCATTTCCAACCAGACATGGAGTTCATGTTTGTATTTTTCTCCCACCTTTTCTGTCCCTCGTTTCTTTTCCCTCGGACGGTTCAACTTCACTCAGAGTCACTCTTCTGCCAATACCTTTGCTCATGATCACCTAAAGAAATGCAAAAAACCTCAACGCCAAAACATAAACATGCGAGTGATGAGTCTTTGAAGGAACCGATAGATCTCTGAGGAACCGGTTCTCACCAGAGAGCAGATCCAGCGCCCAGCCGTGTTCCTTGGTGACGGCCGAGCGGTCGTTGATGACGGCCTGGGCTTCCTCGGGGGTCTTGAAGCGGGTGTGTCCTTCACTGTCTCCCTCCAGTGTGTCCACGCAGGCCACCGTAGATATTTTACAGAGGGCGTCCTGTAGAAATAAGAACATACAGACACTGGGATGGAGTCACGGTGCATGTGTCTGGAGCGAACATTTATTGCAGTTCACTAAAAATGTATCTGATAATTGAGAATGATCAGTCGTTACCAGGGCTGTAGTGGGCGGGGCACACGGGGGGACGCCGGCCACACACTTTTCGCAGCATGTTACAAAAAAAAAAGAATATATTAAAAATGATATCTATATTTGTTTTCACTATGGCAGCGCCGTCTGCTCAGTGTGTGGTGACTGCAGGCCCAGCCTCTTTGTGAAGTGGTGGTAGGGTGGCGATGAAAGATTAACTCCAGTTTCCATATTTGGCAAGTTACAACACTGAACACTGAACAACTCTGAATGTGCGTGAACACGGGATTCCTTTTTGATGACGTCATACACAGTCGTCCCCCCCACTAAAAAAATCCCCACTACACCACTGCTGCATAGGGTGTTTGATTTAACGACAATAAAAAACATGCATTTGGCCGTAGTTTATCAAGATTATTTTACAATGTTGTGTTGCGTTGGGGTGTAATCAACTGTATTGCAAAGGTTAACCACAAACCTTTGACCCTGGCTCTAACTTTAAATTTGGTTTGTCATTGAAGTCAGATCGTTGCGTTTCATTGTGTACTAAAGGTGAGATTATTGTGCTGTGTACTAAAAGACAGGTTGTTGTATTGTGGTGTGTTCTGTACTAAAGTGAGATCATCGTTGTGTCGTGTACTCAAGTGGGATCATCATTGTGTTCCAAAGTGAGATCATCATTGTGTTGTGTACTAAAGTGAGATCATCAGTGTTGTGTTGTTGTGTACTAAAGTGAGATCATCATTGTGTTGTGTTGTGTACTAAAGTGAGATCATCATTGTGTGGTGTTTACTAAAGTGAGATCATGGTTGTGTTGTGTTGTTGTGTACTAAAGTGAGATCATGGTTGTGTTATGTTGTGTTCCCTAGGTGGAGCAGGGTGAAGAGAGACAACACCATCACCAGCGACATTCTCCTAAACTGCCAACACACTAAATGGCGTCCAATGAATTTGACCTGTAATGGTCTGTGTCCAAAGAGCGTCTTGTTCCAGCGTCTTGTTCAAGCGTCTGATTTCCTTCTGTGCGGCCGCTCCCAGCTTCTGGTTGAAACATCTCAACCTTTCAGAAACACTCTGGGGTCACAAAGTTACACTAACGAATCATAATATATGAGATGGGCGGACTGGTCTGCCCTGTAAAGTTTGAAACTGGTGTACAAACTTGTTCCAGCGATGTCCGTATACCCGGATATCATCATGATCTGTCAATTGTAGATAATATAAAGGCCTGTGTGTGAATCACAAGCTGAGCAGGAAGTTCTCTACGAATAGTCAAACCTTTATGCCTCCTTTACTTAACCTTTGTGGAAAACGTCATCGGGTCAAGGGGAGATGAAAAGGTGCTTCCTTTGGAACATAGGAAAGAACAGCACTGTTTCAAATGAATTCGACTCCACTTTTCCTAAACGACGTCATTGCGCGACGACGAGCATAGCTGACCTCTAGCGTCTCTAGCGTGGAACTAAAGTTTACCGAAGTTGGACTACAACAAGCACTCTGTCGATCCATGCATTCTTATCGTATTGATTTCAATCAGGTTGTCACCAACAGTGAGAATGACTTAGGTCGGATATGGGCACACACACACACAAACTCCACATCTACGTTGTTTCCTGGTAAAATAGGACCTATATCTTGTCACATGAGTCTTCAGCAGTAATTGATAAATGTTCAGGCGCAGTAAACCGATATCCCGCCCGCGTCGCCTCGTCTGAACCCACGCGGGGAAGAGAGTCACTTTCTCTTTGAGAAGACCACGTGATTTATTTGATATCACTACTGATGACCTAGAAAATAAACAAACTACTTTTATAGACTATCGGTCAAGACCTATTAATGAGACGCCTACATGGTTGGGTTCTCCAATGATATGCGAATTTGAAGCGTTCATGAGCGAAAACATCCCACAAAATAATATCTCATAAAGCTGCCCAAGCTTAACATGAGCCACTCTGGCTCAGGTGAGGTAACCCCTCCCACTTTATGGCTTAGTTGAGATAACCCCTCCCACTTTATGACTCAGAAGGGGTAATCGCTCCCACTTTATGACTCGGATGAGGTAACCCCTCCCACTTTATGGGTCAGCGGAGATAACCCCTCGCACTGTCGCTCTGCATCCACAGGCTGTGACTGCCTTCTAGTGGAGGAAATGAAAGCAGAGGAAGACGGGGTGGCGTACAGTATTATGAATAAATGTTGCTGTTTTAGATTATGCTTTATAATGCTTATAATGAATGTCGAATGGACAGACTGGTGAGGAGTGCTGGCTCAGTAGTGGGAACAGAGCTGGACTCTCTGGTGACAGTGGCAGAGAGAAGGACCCTTGACAAACTGCTGTCCATCCTGGACAACACCCACCACCCTCTGCATGACACCTTCACCAGGCAGAGGAGTGTTTTCAGTGGCCGACTGCTGTCCCAGTCCAGCTCCACTAATAGACTAAAAAACTCTTTCGTCCCCCTGGCCATCAGACTGTACAACAGCTCCCAGTAAAGGCAGGGAGGACAATAGATAACAACAATGGACATTTTATTTATTTATTCATTTATATTTATTTATATCTGTATTTTTGCACATCCATTTGCACTGTTTTTATGTGTGTTTTCGGCTGCTACTGGATACTTGAATTTCCCCCGGGATTAATAAAGTATCTATCTATCTATCTATCTATCTATCTATCTATCTATCTATCTATCTATCTATCTATCTATCTATCTATCTATCTATCTATCTATCTAATGCCACTGTTACTGATAGTTACTGATGTTATTATCCAGCTTTTGCTGTTTCGGGTGGATAATTCTCTATGTAATCTAAATCTACAGTTGGTTTATAAAATAACCAATGTGAAGTTACGAATACATTAGAGTTACACGTAAAGCAGCTGTTGCTGTTTTAGGTGGATAATGTGATTGCACCAAACCATTCGATAAATTAAGAATTTTAAAACATTCTGTTGAATGAATAGTTGTTTTATTTGCACACTAACAGTTAACGTTAAAACATACAGACGCAGGCGTATCGCCTCCAAATGTATGCTGGGTAATAAATGTTTTAATCGCATAGCTGCCCACAGAATCGATGCGTCCTCCAGAGCTGGAGACTTGAGGCTTGACTTGACCTGTGAGACTGGACTCTGACTCCCTGCTGTGAGACTGGACTCTGACTCCCTGCTGTGAGACTGGACTCTGACTCCCTGCTGTGAGACTGGACTCTGACTCCCTGCTGTGAGACTGGACTCAGACTCCCTGCTGTGAGACTGGACTCAGACTCCCTGCTGTGAGACTGGACTCAGACTTCCTGCTGTGAGACTGGACTCTGACTCCCTGCTGTGAGACTGGACTCTGACTCCCTGCTGTGAGACTGGACTCTGACTCCCTGCTGTGAGACTGGACTCTGACTCCCTGCTTTGAGACTGGACTCAGACTCCCTGCTGTGAGACTGGACTCTGACTCCCTAATGAGAGACTGGACTCTGACTCCCTGCTGTGAGACTGGACTCTGACTCCCTGCTGTGAGACTGGACTCTGACTCCCTGCTGTGAGACTGGACTCTGACTCCCTGCTGGGAGACTGTTCTGGACTTGGCCAACTTGAGACTTGAATGCTGGGAGACTCGGGTCTCTCTCTCTGGACAAGAAAGAAAAGATGTGGTCAGATTCCACAAGGGCTGTTTTAAACGATCAGTGTATCATATCATCGCTGCATGCATCGTTAGTCTGTTGCATCGTTATTCCAAAAAAAAATGCTTCCAAATCTCTCCCTTCTTTGAACTGGTCTGCTGCCAGCCCTGATAACGGGAATAACTCCATGCAAGCTAAGATAGGCCTAGTGTTGATGATGAATCCAACATCTGAATAATAGAAAATATGACGAGAGCGAAGTACGACAGACAAGAAGACACAACAACAAGCAAATAAATCATTGACTGAAAAGTGTCCGGGAAGTAAGTGTGTGTGTGTGTGTGTGTGTGTGTGTGTGTGTGTGTGTGTGTGTGTGTGTGTGTGTGTGTGTGTGTGTGTAGTCCACCGCCCTGACCAGCGTTACTGTGACTAGAGTTCATATTTCTTACGATCTTCCTCCACCAGCGTCCTGATATCAGATGTCTTATGCTGACAGACAAAATACACACACACATACACGCACACACAGCTATATCTAACACACACAGACACGCACATACACAACACACACACACACACACACACACACACACACACACACACACACACACACACACCAATCTACGCACATACACTCGACACATTTATCTGAACTGTAAATATATTAGGCTACATTGATGAAGATTGGATACATTATGATGAATGAACATAATGTGAACATAATGTATATCTAAACCTTATATCTCTCTGGCCATTATTTATAAGTGAAGATATTGAATAAGGGAATAGTGAATTATTTCAGGGTTACATGAAACTTGATCGAAGTTGTGTGCGTTTAAGTTAGTTTCACTGTAGGTTCTCCTGGTAACTAATGACGTCAAAGCCATATTGAATTCCTACTGGTCCAGACCGGCCTCTCCCTCTCGCACCGTCACTTGTTTGCAGGTTTCCCGGTCAGTCCGTCTGATGCTGGAGTCGGAGTCGCGTCTCTGTGGATAATCTCATCGATCTGTTCTTCTGATTACATCGATATGAAGGCGCTAATAGGGCTGCTGCTGTTGGTCTTTGGTCACGATGTGTCCTCGGGTAAGATCGATTACAGTTTTTAACTTTCAAAATGATCTTTCCAAATGTTTCGTTTCTGGTTCCGGAAGAGACGACGCTTAGATTCCCTTATTTTGTTGAAAAGCATTTGATTATCCTCTCTAATGAGTTTAATCCACATTATTATTCATATTTTACTGTGTATATTTAAACTAGGTTCAACTGTGAAAACGAAACCAGCGCACTGGTTTGATGACGTCGTTCCTAAATGTACAATCTATTATCAGATCCAAAAATTAAACTTCAGTTAGGAGGGAATCCAATGTGTACTTTAAGTCTACTGTTAATCCTAAGTATTATATTAACAATCTTATTATTAACTCGTCAACGTTCTTTGAGAATCATCACGCACGCGCACACACACACACACACACACACGCACGCACGTACGCGCACACGCACACGTTGCTATCAATACATTATGAAATGTAATAATTATTTTGCTATAGTAGTTATTATCAATCCAATGATAGCAATCTGAAGATAGTTAAAATGCCGTGATCGAATACAGAAATTAACCAATATACTTAGAATTATAAAAACATTGGAATAGTTATTTAAATAATCGTTTAATATTATATAATGGATAGTATTAACCTGTCTGTCTCTCTGACTGTCTGTCTGCCGTGATGTACTGTATTAACCTGTTTGTCTGTCTACCGTGATGTACTGTAACCTGTCTGTCTGTCTCTCTGACTGTCAGTCTGCCGTGATGTACTGTATTAACCTGTTTGTCTGTCTACCGTGATGTAGATACTGTATTAACCTGTCTGTCTCTCTGTTTATCCGTCTACCGTGATGTAGGCCTACTGTATTAACCTGTCTGTCTGTCTCCGTGATGTACTGTATTAACCTGTCTGTCCGTCTGTCTACAGTGATTCACTCTCTGCAGTCTTTCCACACGGTGTCGTCTGGACTCTCAACCTTCCCAGAGTATGTGATGGTTGCGATGGTGGATGAGGTTCAGGTTGAGTACTATGACAGCAACACCCAGAGAATCATAACCAAACAGGACTGGGCGGACCAGGATTACAGAGAAGACCCAGACTACATGGAGAGGGAAACTGAAAACAGAAGGGGTAACCAGCAGGTCTTCAAAGGCAACCTTGGCACTCTGAAGAAGCGCTTTAACCAGACAGGAGGTACGTTTACATCTAATGTCTGACCTCTCACATGGAGATAGACATCATTTAACCCCAGAATAAAGTTTAACCATACTCCTAAACACACACACACACACACACACACACACACACACACACACACACACACACACACACACACACACACACACACACACACACACACACACACACACACACACACACACACACACACACACACACACACACACACACACACACACACACACACACACACACCCCGGACGGTCGCAGGGCCTGGCCGTGGCCCTGCACCTAATGTCACAACTTGCACCAACTGTTCAAATAAATTCAAATAATGCAATTAAATTTCACTTTTTAATGAACCAGTCACTGCTAAATGATACAACTTATGATTGTCCTTTATTGCTATAAAAAATATGGACTTTTCAACAACCCTGAAAAAAATTGATTCTAAGATTGTATTCAAAAGGACAAAATGGCAACTCCAAAATACAAATACAATTAAAGTCACAGAAAATGTTACGTGACATTTAGTTAAAGTAGTTAAGTCTGTTGGTTCTTCATTCCCCAATACGAACACACACACACACACACACACACACACACACACGTCCAGAAGTATGTGTATATATGTATACAAACACACAAGCACGCACACAGAAGCATCTCATCTGTGTTTGAATGTATTGAATGACCAGCGCACAGTAGCCTGTCTTCAGTCCTCCTGATTCAGCGGGGTCCCTGTCCCTGCCCTCAGCTCCTCTGAACAGCGATGCTCCTTTCAGTGCAGCAGTTTCCTGGTGCCGTACGTTTTCCCCCAGATCAGTAACGCGTCTTCCTACAGTTCTGCAGACATGTCTTTAACCCTGGAGGTGATTGGGACTGTCTGGTGATCCGTTAAAGATAACCTCTGAACTGCTGAGGGAAGCCTCCTCTATATATCCACGGGTAGGGGCTGTAGGGTGGAGTAGGGGTTGTAGGGTGGTGTAGGGGCTGTAGGGTGGTGTAGGGGGTGTAGGGGGGTGTAGGGGGGTGTAGGGTGGTGTAGGGTGGAGTAGGGTGGTGTAGGGTGGTGTAGGGGCTGTAGGGTGGTGTAGGGGGTGTAGGGCGGTGTAGGGTGGTGTAGGGTGGTGTAGGGGGTGTAGGGTGGTGTAGGGGGTGTAGGGTGGTGTAGGGGCTGTAGGGTGGTGTAGGGGGTGTAGGGCGGTGTAGGGTGGTGTAGGGTGGTGTAGGGGGCTGTAGGGTGGAGTAGGGGGTGTAGGGCAATGTAGGGTGGTGTAGGTCAGTTTAGGGTGGTGTAGGGTGGTGTAGGTCGGTGTAGGGTGGAGTAGGGTGGTGTAGGGGGTGTAGGGTGGTGTAGGGTGGAGTAGGGGCTGTAGGGTGGTGTAGGGGCTGTAGGGTGGTGTAGGGTGGTGTAGTTTGAGACTTGTTAATTAGTCCAGTATCATTTTAAACTAATTATTATTCTGTTAACCATTCTACATTATCCAGGTGAGTGGTGACTCCATCACATAAAGACGTGTTCTGAAGAGGCTCCTGTCTGTAGTCTTTGTGGTCTCACGTCCTTTAGAGTTCCTGCAGAGCTTCACCACAACAGTTAATCTCTCTCTCTCTCTCTCTCTCTCTCTCTCTCTCTCTCTCTCTCTCTCTCTCTCTCTCTCTCTCTCTCTCTCTCTCTCTCTCTCTCTCTCTCTCTCTCTCTCTCTCTCTCTCTCTCAGGTGCCCACATTGTTCAGAGGATGGATGGTTGTGAGTGGGATGATGAGGATGGTACTACTGAGGGTTATGACCAGTATGGTTATGATGGAGAGGACTTCCTAGCGTGGGACCTGAAGACCCTGACCTGGGTCGCTCCAGTGCATCAGGCTCTCACCACCAAACACAGATGGGATACAGAATAGAGCTTAATGGAACAGTACAGAAGTAACTACTACACCAAGGAGTGTGTTGATTGAGCTGAAGAAGTTCCTGGTCTACGGGAAGAGCACTCTGCAGAGAACAGGTAGAGTCACATGACCTGGTGGGCGTTGACAGACTCATGTCTCTGAGTCCCGGTTCTCTCTCTCTGCCTCCCCCCTCCCTCTCTCCTTCTTCTCCCTCCCTCTCCCTCCCTCTCCCCCCTCTCTCTATCTCTGACCACCCTCTCTCTCCACCGTCTCTCTCTCTCTGACAAAAATATTTAAACAAAGTCCTAATGTCTTGAAATAAACCATCGAGACTTACATGACAAGAACACGTGTTTAACATTATAAAATAATCTCTCTCTCTCTCTCTCTCTCTCTCTCTCTCTCTCTCTCTCTCTCTCTCTCTCTCTCTCTCTCTCTCTCTCTCTCTCTCTCTCTCTCTCTCTCTCTCTCTCTCTCTCTCTCTCTCTCTCTCTCTCTCTTCCCCCCCCCCCCCCCCCCCCCCCCCTCTCTCCAGAGCGTCCGCGGGTGTCTCTGCTCCAGAGGAGCCCCTCCTCCCCAGTGGTGTGCCATGCTACAGGCTTCTACCCTAACAGGGTGGTGGTGTTCTGGAGGAGAGACGGCCAGGAGCTCCATGAGCAGGTGGAGCCCGGGGAGGTCCTCCCCAACCACGACGGGACCTTCCAGGTCAGCGTGGACCTGGACCTCACGGCCGTCCCACAGGAGGACTGGGGGAGGTACGAGTGTGTGGTCCAGCTGAAAGGCATCGAGGACATCTCCACCCCCCTGGACCCCGCCCTCATCAGGACCAACAGGGGTAAGACTGGTGTTGGAGGAGATGGAGGGGGGGAACACATGTCTCACCACCTCCACCTGACCTCATCCCAACCACTGCCAGGGGCCTCTACCCAGGCGCGTCGGTAGACCGGGGCATTCGAGGCTATAGCCCCGGTTCTTTTGGGAATAGCCCCGGATCGCTGTGCCGTCAAAAATAACATAAAAAAACATGATAATGATGAAAATAGCCCCGTAGAGTTTACTTCTTTGTGGTTGCATCACCAGCAGACGCAGATGCAACATTGTAGACCGTGAAAACCGAAAGATTCGGACGTGTCCATATATGGGCAGATTTATAAATAATTTGTTGCAAAATGTTGCAAATTCAACGTCGGTATTCTTTCTTCTCTACGCACAGCGCATCTCGTCGACATTGCTGTTTCGTGCTGCTAGCCTTTTAATGAGATCAGAGAGTGTTTAGAAGGACAGTAATACAATATCTTTGGTGAGATGGATATAAGAAGAGAGACCCGCAGTGAATTCAACCCGGTCCACTTGACATCGGGTAGGTGCATCACAGTGGTACCGTAAACCTTCAACAGCCCGGGATTCATTTGTTTCAATCACTGAACTTTCGAACAAAACTCTTGTTCAGCAAAGATGGGAAATACTATCAAATGTATTATTGAAACCAGTATGAATATTACCGTACATGTTGACCCCGACGGACTGCGGGGGAAAGTGAGGCAGTCGTGGGGGGGCCCAAGGCAGAGGGGGGGCCCCCCCGTCAACAATTGTTCTCTACCCAGTTCTCTATTCAGCGCAGGGGGCTGGTAGGGGGAATCCGGGGGGGGGGGGGGGGGCCCATCAGTACCTCTTGTATAGGGGCCCAGGATTTGGTGCAACGGCCCTGCACACACACACACACACACACACACACACACACACACACACACACACACACACACACACACACACACACACACACACACACACACACACACACACACACACACACACGTTATCGGGAGAATTCCCGGTGGGCCGTTAACATTCCGGGCCGCCGGGCTGATTACTGCGGGATATCAATATTGCGTTTATAAAAGTTCCTTGCAACGCCGTCCGGCAGCCTGAGCTGTGCAACCGCAACCTCTCACTCACTAACACACGCAACACTCACAAACTGTCAACGGAGGCATACAAGTTAGGAGATTTGAGTATTCCTGGAGTGCCTGGGTCTACCTGGACACTGCTGAAGCTACTGGGTAAACACACAGCACTCCGGAGTAGCTCAGTGCAGCAGAACACGGTGGATTGTGGGTAAATGAGTTCTATGAATAGGGCTAAGCTCAGATCAGTCCCTGAGTAACCCTGAGCTCCAGAACAGGTTCTAGAGGAATAGTTACATTGAGGCTGTGTTAGTTTTGATTGTAGCATCACGTGACCATAGGCATGTGGTTCAATGATGGAGGAATCATCTATTATTACACACCTGATTTTCTTTTCTTGATTTTCTTTCAGGGGACAATCACATCCTTGCTTTCATCCTCACTGGAGTTGCTGTTGTTGCTGCTGTTGCTGTTGTTGTTGGAGTCTTTCTGTACCGGAAGAGGAACGGTGAGTGAATCAAACTCTCCAGGAGGACTGACACCTGATTTCCACCTGCTCCTACTTCCTGTCCCCTTCCTAGACTCTGATTGGTTGTCTTCACACACTGGTGGTCTGGTTGTATAAACCTCCACCTCTGAATGATGAACCTCCTCCAATGTCGTGTCCATAGAGATGTTGTGGCATTAAGAATATGAAAGTCTAATAACATGAGGATATTCACCACGGTTACAAAACTAATAATTTCTCTTGATCCTTAGATTCAGACAAGCGTCACAAACCAGTTGGTGAGTAAAATGTGTTTTTACTTCAGTTCTTCTCTTATGATTAACGCCACCACCAACATAGAGATCTTGGTGACTTGTTTAGCTCACTGGACTATACAGCTCTATAGATCTAGATACATCTAGCTCACTGGACTATACAGCTCTATAGATCTAGATACATCTAGCTCACTGGACTATACAGCTCTATAGATCTAGATACATCTAGCTCACTGGACTATACAGATCTGTAGATCTAGATACATCTAGCTCACTGGACTACATCGCTCTATAGATCTAGATACATCTAGCTCACTTGACTATACAGCTCTATAGATCTAGATACATCTAGCTCACTGGACTATACAGCTCTATAGATCTAGATACATCTAGCTCACTGGACTATACAACTCTGTAAATCTAGATACATCTAGCTCACTGGAGTACACCGCTCTATAGATCTAGATACATCTAGCTCACTGGACTATACATCTCTGTAGATCTAGATACATCTAGCTCACTGGACTATACAGCTCTATAGATCTAGATACATCTAGCTTACTGGGCTATACAGCTCTATAGATCTAGATACATCTAGCTCAGTCATGACTTCCCCTCCTCCCATTCTGCTACTTCCCAGGTTCTGTAACCAGCTCTGAGAACACTGAGGGGCAGAATCCGTCTCCTGAGGCCCAACCTCTGACCACAGTCAGTATTTCATCAATTTACAATACTTATTCTGAGTAACATATATTTACAGTTATATTTATTAGCAGCCTACTTCATCACAGCAATAGTAATACTAATATATTAACAGTACTTCATGACAGTAATAGATTAACATTCATATTTTAACGGTACTTCATCACAGTAATATGTTAACAGTACATCATCACAGTGATAATGTGTTTAATGTTTAATGCTGACTTGTTCTTCCTTGCTGTTTAGGTTCAAAGTTAAATCATGAAGAGGCTTCTCACGTTCACCTTCAGACACGTGCCGTCCATATGGGCAGGTGGGGCGGCGAACTACTTTCAAAAGCATCCTCCCAAAAAAATAGTTCCTCATTAAATCATGGCTCCAAGTCTATGTTTAATAATGTGAATTTCACACAAACTATCTGTTGCTTCTGTAGGCTTTCCGACTATTTTTGGTCTGTTGACATTACATTGTGGATGATGGTGGCGATTCTAGTTAAGTTTGACATGTCATGCAATGTGGGGCAGGATAGCTCAGTGACTGCGTTCCTCCGTATGTTTATAGCATAACCCTGCAGGCTGCAATAAGTATTTTGCAATCCGCGCTAAAAGACGCCTGTAGGGGCGTAAAGTAGTCTGCCCCATGGTCATATTCTAGAACTGTTGTTGTTTTAACTCAAATTATTCCGCGCGTATCTTTCTTCGTTTCTATTTCAGATGCGAGTGGTGTTGCACCTGGGATTAACAGTGTTGAGTTTCCGCTAAAAAAAAAAACCTTTAAGAGGTTAATATTGGAAGAGAAGTTAAAAATCAAACAATTTGGCCCAGACAGACCGGACATAAACATTATCCAAAAAACGAAGGATAGGGGGCAAACTTACAACCTAACTTTCTCCCGAGCATGGTATGAAAATAATGTGGTTGCACAAAGAGAAACGCTGTGTTTTGTTTTCAATGTCCACTTTTTCGAGCAAGTGTGTGAACAGGACAAGGGGATATATAGACCACGAATGTGAAGCGCATATATATATATATATATATAATAATGTATAATACAATATTATACATGTATAAAATATACATATTACAAAAACTAATTGTGGGTCGGGTCATAAGCCAGTAGTTTCTGCCCTACTGAAATTTAGGGTCACCGCACGATACTGTTCGGCTTCCTAAACCAGGATGGAGTGCACTCAAGGTGAAATGTAACGTAAATTGCTCCCAGGTGAATCGTGACGTTCTCTAATGAAGGGAAATGTATGACGCATTACATCAACCAACGATCAACCAGTTTACTGAAATAGGTCAAAGGTGTATTTCATGAAGATATTTGTGTAATGTCGGTGAGAATTTGTGGCCCAACTGACAGAAACCTCAGGAGCTGTGGGAGGACTGCACCGTAATTCCTACAGCACTGCATGTACAGTTTACCCTAAGGAGATTGTCCTATGTTCACTTTTCTAATTTAGTTTTTTTCTTTGTGCAATGCAGTGCTGTCTTTTCGTTTCTGTATCGGAATAACATGGTCTGTCAACAATCTACAGTACAAACAGTAAAAGCGTAAATGTGAATCTTGTCCAGTCTCTTGCAATCAATCTCCCACTAAGGTGTAACTTACAATTTACAATAATTGTCATCAGAACTTTAGCCATAGTTTACATCAGAACATCCCTCCAGAGTACAATGTTATATTGACAACATCACTAAGAAATTTGACTTTTCCGTCTTATCTGTACACAATGACACAAGGACTTGTCATTCTGATGGCACTGACATGTTCTTTGACACAGACATTTACTTTTGAGAGATGAACTAAGGATTTTGAGAAAGAGACTGGCTTTCACAGGTAATACATGGTGTTTTGCTATTTGTACGAATTGTTTTGAGCAATGCACTTACTGTTTTGCAAATGTTGAGGATGATTCGAGAAATGTACCAAAGCCCCTGAGAAAAACAGTAAAGTCACAACCCATAGCCCAAGGGACCAGAACGCTCCAGGCAGGGCATCCACAGATGCCCAGCTAAGCCTCCAGGCGTGCCGATACAATCCCCCTCCTTTTGCTTCATAGATATCATACCGAACCTTCACCAAATAAAGTGAGTAACAAGTGATCCTGACTCAGCGACCCTTTTCCCATAGAACACGGCGGTACTCACCACAGGTCCACAGCCACCGTAGGCCAACCGCTCCGTGTCCCGCCGCACCGGCACCTCGTCTCCAGGCAACCAGCCCGCGCCTTAAGTCCAACCTTTCATCTCCACCGTGTACACACAAATACAAAAGGTCCTCTCCTCGAAGACGCCCAGCAGCGTTGGTCCATCGGGTTACTTTCACTCACCGAACCTCACCTGCTGACCAAGGGACTCTCCGCTCAGTCTCAAACCAGGCCTCGACATTAACGGTTGCCCGCTTGCCCGGGGCAACCAAAAGTCATATTTGGGCCCTTCGACGGCGCCACCGACCACAGCTCCCAGTACCGGCCCCCCGCGGACCGGCCCCGGAGGCCCCCGGCCCGGCCCGCCTGCCACCCCCCTGGGCCCCCTCTGACGAGGGTCCACACCAGCCACACGGACTCCAGGGGCCAGCCCTCCGGGACGGCCCGGTCCTTAGAGCCCGCGGGGGCCTGGGGGAGGAGCCCCGCCTCCTTCGCCAGCACCACAGAGTTCAGGGACCAGTACCGGGCCTGGCCCCTCCCGGCCCGGCTCCAGCCCCAGACCCGGGAGTACCGGGCCCCCGAGGGGGACATGGCCCTCCTCCTCTCCACCACCCGGGCCCACTTCGGGGAGCACCGCGGGGTCCAGAGGCCCCCGGGGGCGCGGCCCGCCAGGGAGGCCTCCGTGAGGTCCTCGGTGAGGTCCACCATGAAGGAGGACTTCAGGGCCTGGACCACGGTGCGCCGCCCCCCCGTGGCCCCGCCCCCGCAGGAGCTGGAGTGGCCCCGGGGCCCCTCCGCCCGGACCACCACGGCGCGCGCCTCGTACACGCCCAAGGCCGCCCAGCGCTCGCTGAGCTGTAAGCCCCGCCCCCGGCCCCTGAACACCAGGCCCCCCATGGAGAAGGACTCCGTCTACAGGGCCAGCTTCACGGCCCCACGGGGCCCCCTGAGGGACGGCGCACCCCCCAGGGGTCACGGTGGGGTCATGGACGTCAGGATCAGGGACCGCCGCTCTGCTGATGCAATAAGTAATGAACCAGCTTAGGGGGTCACTGCAGCTGCTGACCTTTGACCCCGTGTTTATACCTCCGCACACGACGGGGTGCAAAGGTCAAATAAAATGACCTTTCAACTGCACTGTATTGTAGAAGAAAGAAAATAGTTTGTATTATAGACCACACTAATGAACATTTTCATGTGATATTTTAATTATTAACACCAAACTATTCAAATATTGTGTTTAAGCTGACATTAACAATTATTCTTAAAATGCACATATTGTCACAACTTGCACGAACTGTTCAAATAAGTTCGAAGAACGTATTTAAATAAAAAATGTATGAAACCAATCACTGCCAAAATGATACATCTGATGTTTGACGTTTATTGCTATAAAAAAATTGACTTTTCAGCGACCAAGAAATTGGATGCTTTCTCAACAAAGGCAGCCTTGTAACTTATATATACACACAACATGTACGACTGGGAAAACATTTGACAAAAAGGCTCGGGCCATGATGATCTTCTCCGCCTTCGAGATGAGCTACGATTGACAGCACTGGAAGTTATGTTAGAAGTTATGTATGTTAGTGTGGAGAAAAGTCAAACGTTTGTGTTGAAATATGAAACGATGTTACAAGAACATGGCCAACATGTCAAGTATTTAAAGCACAGGTATTAATATTAAGATGCCGTGAACAGGTAAAGGGGTGGTATTGTGCCACCAGGTGTGAGTGTGATTAGCCATGACAAGCCGTTTGAAGACTGGCCGTTGCCTGTGTCTTAGGGACATTAGTGATGGATTTCATGATTATTTTCCTTGATTCAGTCCACGTCGGTCAGTTCGCCAAGAAGAATCGTTCAGAATCGTTGGTTCAGTCGCCTTTCCGGAAGCAGTCAACCATGGAATGCACGGTTCTCAGCTGATTCAGACTCAGCTCCTCTCCCTCGTTCTCAAACAATCGTACAAACGGTCTTCAATCAACACACAACGTTACAATTAAGTTCCCTTCAGCTGAGGAGCCCTTCATGTTCGGAATCGGGATGTTGTTGCCCAGGTCAGTCCCTCTTCACCGCTCTGCTAACTTAACACAGTGAACAGCGAGTCAGCGAGTGGGAGTCGAGACTATGAGAACGAACGATAGAGACTGATTGATTCGGTCGCAAACGACCCCTCACTAAATGACATCACAAGTGGGCGTGTCCACCTAGATTTTTGCTGGATAAACCCCTTTAAGAAAATGCACATTCCAAGCCGCCATCTTGGTGAATCCCATTTGCCCACCGTACAATACCATTGCCCACCGTATAACCCACACACACATAACAACAAAGGAGATATCACCTGCATGCATTTCCAACCAGACATGGGGCCCTATTTTAACGGTCTGAAACGCAAGTGGGAAAGCGCAAAGCGCAAGTAGCTTTGTGGGCGGTTCTACGGCGCTATCGCTATTTTACAGGCGGATAAATGACGCTTGCGCCGCGGCGCAAGCGTCAAAAGGGTTGGTCTGAAGCTGCCTAATTACCCGTAGGTGTGGTTTGGGCGTAACGTGCAACAAACCAATGAGAGTGCCAGCTCCCATCCCCTTTAAGAGCCATGAGCGCATTTGAATCGGACGAGTTGATATTTTGACAGCGCGTCTGCAGTCTCCGATGAGACAGATGCACATGAATTTGCAAATGGCTTAGTTTATTGCCAAATAATGTGGCCTAATTCACACATGGAATAAGGGGTTTTCTTCCACAACTTCAGAAATACTGAGTCCTCAAATAAATTTCGGCAAAGAAAACGTATGATAGGCTATAACATATGATATGCGGTAACTGTGGTTCTATTTAATGATATACGCAATACATTATATAAACATTGTTTCTTATCAGTATTGTATGCTATCCTAATATGCATGTGTCCCCGCGGTAATAGACATTGCCATTGATTGTATTATGCGTTACGTGTTTAGTTTGCCCAAGTGAAGGAGTTCAAGTACCTCGGGGTCTTGTTCGCAAGTGAGGGAACTATGGAGCGTGAGATTGGCCGGAGAATCGGAGCAGCGGGGGCGGTATTGCGTTCGCTTTACCGCACCGTTGTTACGAAAAGAGAGCTGAGCCGCAAGGCAAAGCTCTCGATCTACCGGTCTATCTTCGTTCCTATCCTCACCTATGGTCATGAGGGTTGGGTGATGACCGAAAGGACGAGATCGCGGGTACAAGCGGCCGAGATTAGTTTTCTCAGAAGGGTGGCTGGCGTCTCCCTTAGGGATAGGGTGAGAAGCTCAGCCATCCGTGAGGAACTCGGATTAGAGCCGCTGCTCCTTTACTTAGAAAGGAGTCAGCTGAGGTGGTTCGGGCATCTGGTAAGGATGCCCACTGGGCGCCTTCCTTGGGAGGTGTTTCAGGCACGTCCAGTGGGGAGGAGACCTCGGGGAAGACCCAGGACTAGGTGGAGAGATTATATCTCAACACTGGCTTGGGAACGCCTCGGGATCCCCCCGTCAGAGCTGGTCAATGTGGCCCGGGAAAGGGAAGTCTGGGGCCCCCTGCTTGAGCTGCTCCCCCCGCGACCCGACCCCCGATAAGCGGACGAAGATGAGATGATGAGGAGAGTGTTTAGTTTGCGTGTGTTTAAACAGAGCACACACGCGCGCCCGCATTCATTAATTCTTTTTAACACTCACTCGCGGTAAAACAATGTTTTTCACGATCAAATAGGCCTACTCATCAATCCTAAAAGTTATGGGCATGTAGGCCTACACGATGTCTGTGTCAAGAAAATATGTGTTTGCTGTACGGTGTTTGCAGATGCATTGATTAAAAAGTAGCCTACAACTTATTACCGCTGCATCAGCTGTTCTTTCCCAAATAATTTACCAAGAATGTGCGGCTAGGTAGATGAGAGAAGCAAAGTGTATGCGCGAGGTGCACAAGCAATCCGTATGCATCGTATGCGCATGAATGCTTGCGCCCTTAAAATAGCATCTGAACAACGCGCCACTGACTTTAAACCAGGTATTTCCTGGTCAGTAGCGCAATGGTATTCAGAGATTGCAAAATACCGTTTGCGCCAGAACACGCCTCCTCCTTCCGCCGAACCGCCCCTTGGGGCGCAAGATCATTCCCTAATTTACCGGCGAGTGGCGCAGGTGGCAAAAGAGCGCTCTGCGCCAGTTGTAAACTAGCAACGACACATGCGCCAGTGACTAAGTCACTTGCGCCGGATGCAAGATAGGGCCCATGGAGTTCATGTTTGTATTTTTCTCCGTCCTTTTCTGTTCCTCGTTTCTTTTCCCTCGGACGGTTCAAGTTCACTTGGCGGTCCACCAAAATCTTCGGCAAATACCTTTGCTCATGATCACCTAAAGAAATGACAAAAAACCTCAACGCCAAAACATAAACATGCGAGTGATGAGTCTTTGAAGGAACCGATAGATCTCTGAAGAACCGGTTCTCACCAGAGAACAGATCCAGCGTCCAGCCGTGTTCCTTGGCGACGGCCGAACGGTCCTTGACGACGGCCTGGGCTTCCTCGGGGGTCTTGAAGCGGACGTGTCCTTCACTGTCTCCCTCCAGTGTGTCCACGCAGGCCACCGTAGATATTTTACAGAGGGCGTCCTGTAGAAATAAGAACATACAGACACTGGGATGGAATCACGGTGCATGTGGCTGGAGCGAACATTTATTGCAGTTCATTAAAAATGTATCTGATAATTGAGAATGATCAGTCGTTACCAGGGCTGTAGTGGGCGGGGCACGCGGGGGGACGCCGGCCACACACTTCATTCAGCATGTTACAAAAAAAAAAGATTATAATAAAAATGATATCTATATTTGTTTTCACTATGGCAGCGCCGTCTGCTCAGTGTGGTGACTGCAGGCCCAGCCTCTCTGTAAAGTGGTGGTAGGGTGGCCATGTTAGGAGCTTTGGTTACTTTGGATTTGCTCCATCAATGTGTTGAGTGAAATGGGTGTTGGTCTCTAGACCTGTTGGTAGGCCTATTGTTTTAATACGTGGGGGAATGAGGAAGAAGCAGTATTATTAAACATGTTGATTTTTACAATTGAGATTAACTCAAGTTTCCATATTTGGCAAGTTACAACACTGAACTCACTGAACAACTCTGAATGTGCGTGAACATAACAATAAAAAACATGCATTTGGCCGTAGTTATTTTACAATGTTGTGTTGCGTTGTGGTGTAATTAACTGTATTGCAAAGGTTAACAACAAACCTTTGACCCTGGCTCTAACTTTAAATTTGGTTTGTCATTGAAGTCAGATCGTTGCGTTTCATTGTGTACTAAAGGTGAGATTATTGTGTTGTGTACTAAAAGACAGGTTGTTGTATTGTGGTGTGTTGTGTACTAAAGTGAGATCATCGTTGTGTCGTGTACTAAAGTGGGATCATCATTGTGTTCCACAAAGTGAGATCATCATTGTGTTGTGTACTAAAGTGAGATCATCAGTGTTGTGTTGTTGTGTACTAAGGTGAGATCATCATTGTGTTGTGTTGTTGTGTACTAAAGTGAGATCATCATTGTGTTGTGTTTACTAAAGTGAGATCATGGTTGTGTTGTGTTGTTGTGTACTAAAGTGAGATCATGGTTGTGTTGTTGTGCACTAAAGTGAGATCATCGTTGTGTTGTGTACTAAATTGAGATCATGGTTGTGTTGTGTTGTTGTGTACTAAAGTGAGATCATCATTGTGTTATTTTGTGTTCCCTAGGTGGAGCAGGGTGAAGAGACAACACCATCACCAGCGACATTCTCCTAAACTGCCAACACAATAAATGTCGTCCAATGAATTTGACCTGTAATGGTCTGTGTCCAAAGAGCGTCTTGTTCCAGCGTCTGATTTCCTTCTGTGCGGCCGCTCCCAGCTTCTGGTTGAAAACATCTCAACCTTTCAGAAACGCGCTGGGGTCACAAAGTTAAACTAACGAATCATAATATATGAGATGGGCGGACTGGTCTGCCCTGTAAAGTTTGAAACTGGTGTACAAACTTGTTCCAGCGATGTCCGTATACCCGGATATCATCATGATCTGTCAATTATAGATAATATAAAGGCCTGTGTGTGAATCACAAGCTGAGCAGGAAGTTCTCTACGAATCGTCAAATATCCTAACCTTTATGCCTCCTTTACTTAACCTTTGTGGAAAACGTCATCGGGTCAAGGGGAGATGAAAAGGTGCTTCCTTTGGAACATAGGAAAGAACAGCACTGTTTAAAATGAATTCGACTCCACTTTTCCTAAACGACGTCATTGCGCGACGACGAGCATAGCTGACCTCTAGCGTCTCTAGCGTGGAACTAAAGTTTACCGAAGTTGGACTACAACAAGCGCTCGGTCGATCCACGCATTCTTATCGTATTGATTTCAATCAGGTTGTCACCAACAGTGAGAATGACTTAGGTCGGATATGGGCACACACACACACACAAACTCCACATCTACGTTGTTTCCTGGTAAAAGAGGACCTAAATTGTGTATATATCTTGTCACATGAGTCTTCAGCAGTAATTGATAAATGTTCAGGCGCAGTAAACCGATATCCCGCCCGCGTCGCCTCGTCTGAACCCACGCGGGGAAGAGAGAGAGTCACTTTCTCTTTCAGAAGACCACGTGATTTATTTGATATCACTACTGATGACCTAGAAAATAAACAAACTACATTTATAGACTATTGGTCAAGACCTATTAATGAGACGCCTACATGGGTTCTCCAATGATATACAAATTTGAAGCGTTCATGAGGGAAAACATCCCACAAAATAATATCTCATAAAGCCGCCCCAGCTTGACATGAGCCACTCTGGCTCAGGTGAGTTAACCCCTCCCACTTTATGGCTTAGCTGAGATAACCCCTCCCACTTTATGACTCAGAAGGGGTAATCGCAGTGGTGTAGTCTACGTGATACGCAGGTATACGCCGTATACCCACTAGGAACGCACCAGGATTTGCGTATACCCACTTAAAAATGTGCACGGATACGTATCAATCGTCTTGTGACAGATCTTTCACTTCTGTGTTTATTTTTCGGAAATATCGGTTGGGTATAACTGCAATAAAATACTTCTGGGGAAGTTATCTCTGGGGAAGTTATCTCCTACATTCACCATTCAAAAATTCCCGCTGCGCGCTCGCGCTCTGCCCTGTCTCTGTTACGAAGCGCGAAGCTGCCCCTGCATCTCTGCACGTTAGTTGTCGGGCCAAGCCCCTCCTTCTCGCGTGTGTGTGCGTGCGTGGGCGTGCGCGCGCGCGTGTGTGTGTGTGTGTGTGTGTGTGTGTGTGTGTGTGTGTGTGTGTGTGTGTGTGTGTGTGTGTGTGTCCTGTCCTCCCGTATTAATGTGTAAACCACATAATAAGTAGTCAACAGAAGACAATGTTTTAATCCCACTTTATATCTCCTTGTTACTTTTAGATGAGAACCCCTGGCCAGCCTTTCAGACTGGGTGTCAGGCTAGGAAATTTAAAAACAGGCATCCTTGGTTAGAGTGGAGGGAAAAAAAGTTATAGGTAAATGTCAGCCAACATACAGTTGGTATACACAATTGAAATTCATAATGTTAATCACTATGCAAATGAGAGTATAGCTAATTCATGGTCATTTTTAAGGTGCAGTAATTTCACACTTTTACACAATTCAATTACTGTATGGTATGTTAGATAACAACAGTAAGAGCTCAAATTAGAGCAATTGAAAGAGTGAAACATTAGTCTCCTGTCATCTCCTTCTCATGCACTGGTTAGCCATGGATGTAAACAGTTCATTAAATTATTTTGAGTAGATTTTGTCCTTGTTTAGCATGTGCTATTGCTACTATAGATATACAAAGGACAACTTGTCATTTTTGTGTTCTATTTGTTCATACTGTTATTAAAACTGGTTCTTTCCATGATTGTTGATAATCTTTATACTCTTAAATCAGCGGGTTGTAGACCCCTGCGTTGGTGAGTGTGGTGCGACACCCCATAAGCGCCACACACGTACACGTACCGGTCGGACGGGTTTGTACGAGGCTGGGAGGGAATCATCACAGTATACCCACTACAATAAAATAGACTACACCACTGGGTAATCGCTCTCACTTTATGACTCGGATGAGGTAACCCCTCCCACTTTATTGGTCAGCGGAGATAACCCCTCGCACTGTCGCTCTGCATCCACAGGCTGTGACTGCCCTCTAGTGGAGGAAATGAAAGCAGAGGAAGACGGGGTGGTGTACAGTATTATGAACAAATGTTGCTATTTTAGATTATGCATTATAATGCTTATAATGCCACTGTTACTGATAGTTACTGATAGTTACTGATGTTATTATCCAGCTTTTGCTGTTATGGGTGGATAATTCTCTATGTAATCTAAATCTACAGTGGGTTTATAAGATAACCAATGTGAAGTTACGAATACATTAGAGTTACACGTAAAGCAGCTGTTGCTGTTTTAGGTGGATAATGTGATTGCACCAAACAATTAAATAAATTAAGAATTTTAAAACATTCTGTTGAATGAATAGTTGTTTTATTTGCGCACTAACAGTTAACGTTAAAACATACAGACGCAGGCGTATCGCCTCCAAATGTATGTTGGGTAATAAATGTTTTAATCGCATAGCTGCCCACAGAATCGATGCGTCCTCATCAATCACTTGTCAACAGTGCAGAATTCGGCTAACCACCGTGAGCACTGAGCAGGTTATTAAAGAGACACAATATTCAAATTGTTGACATTCTATGGAAAAAATAACATTCTAATTGCTAAATTAACAAAGAGTCCATTTGAATATGAAATAATATGTGTGAATAACAGAGCTAGAGACTTGAGGCTTGACTTGACCTGCGAGACTGGACTCTGACTCCCTGCTGTGAGACTGGACTCTGACTCCCTGCTGTGAGACTGGACTCTGACTCCCTGCTGTGAGACTGGACTCTGACTCCCTGCTGTGAGACTGGACTCTGACTCCCTGCTGTGAGACTGGACTCTGACTCCCTGCTGTGAGACTGGACTCTGACTCCCTGCTGTGAGACTGGACTCTGACTCCCTGCTGTGAGACTGTTCTGGACTTGGCCAACTTGAGACTTGAATGCTGGGAGACTCGGGTCTCTCTCTCTGGACAAGAAAGAAAAGATGTGGTCAGATTCCACAAAGGCTGTTTTAAACGATCAGTGTTTCATATCATCACTGCATGCATCGTTAGTCTGTTGCATCGTTATTCCAATAAAACAATGCTTCCAAATCCATCCCTTCTTTGAACTGGTCTGCTGCCAGCCCTGATAAGGGGAATGACTCCATGCAGGCTAAGATAGGCCTAGTGTTGATGATGAATCGAATATCGGAATGATAAAAAATATGACAAGAGAGCGAAGTACGACAGACAAGAAGTGACACAACAACAAGCAAATAAATCATTGACTGAAGAGTGTCCGGGAAGTGTTTGTTTGTGTGTGTGTGTGTGTGTGTGTGTGTGTGTGTGTGTGTGTGTGTGTGTGTGTGTGTGTGTGTGTGTGTGTGTGTGTGTGTGTGTGTGTGTGTGTGTGTGTGTGTGTGTGTGCGTGCGGTCCGACGCCCTGTCCAGCGTTACTGTGACAAGAGTTCATGTTTCTTATGATCTTCCTCCACCAGCGTCCTGATATCAGATGTCTTATGCTGACGGACAAAATACACACACACATACACGCACACACTTACACACACAGCTATATCTAACACACACGGACACGCACATACACAACACACACACACACACACACACACACACACCAATCTACGCACATACACTCGACACATTTATCTGAACTGTAAATATATGAACATTACATTGATGAAGATTGGATATATTATGATGAATGAACATAATGTGAACATAATGTATATCTAAACCTTATATCTCTCTGGCCATTATTTATAAGTGAAGATATTGAATAAGTGAATAGTGAATTATTTCAGGGTTACATGAAACTTGATCGAAGTTGTGTGTGTGTTTAAGTTAGTTTCACTTTAGGTTCTCCTGGTAACTAATGACGTCAAAGCCATATTGAATTCCTACTGGTCCAGACCGGCCTCTCCCTCTCGCACCGTCTCTTGTTCGCAGGTTTCCTGGTCAGTCCGTCTGATGCTGGAGTCGGAGTCGCGTCTCGGTAGATAATCTCAT
The DNA here is from genome assembly GCF_902167405.1 of Gadus morhua. Lineage (NCBI taxonomy): Eukaryota > Metazoa > Chordata > Actinopteri > Gadiformes > Gadidae > Gadus > Gadus morhua. Next base: position 3,809,938 of record NC_044064.1, read on the forward strand.
CGATCTGTTCTTCTGATTGCATCGATATGAAGGCGCTAATAGGGCTGCTGCTGTTGGTCTTTGGTCACGATGTGTCCTCGGGTAAGACCGATTACAGTTTTTAACTTTCAAAATGATCTTTCCAAATGTTTCGTTTCTGGTTCCGGAAGAGACGACGCTTAGATTCCCTAATTTCGTTGAAAAGCATTTGATTATCCTCTCTAATGAGTTTAATCCACAGCATTATTTATATTTTACTGTGTATATTTTAACTAAGTTCTACTGTGAAAACGAAACCAGCGCACTGGTTTGATGACGTCGTTCCTAAATGTACAATCTATTATCAGATCCAAAAATTAAACTTCAGTTAGGAGGGAATCCAATGTGTACTTTAAGTCTATTGTTAATCCTAAGAATTATATTAACACTCATAACAATCTTATTAACTCGTCAACATTCTTGGAGAATCATCACGCGCACGTGCACACACACACACACACACACACACACACACACACACACACACACACACACACACACACACACACACACACACACACACACACACACACGTTGCAATCAATACATTATGAAATATAATAATTATTTTGCTATAGGCCTAGTAATTATTATCATTCCAATGATAGCAATCTGAAGATAGTTAAAATGCTGTAATCGAATACAGAAATTCACCAATATACTTAGAATTATAAAAACATTGGAATAGTTATTTAAATAATCGTTTAATATTATATAATGGATAGTATTAACCTGTTTGTCTCTCTTACTGTCTGTCTGCCGTGATGTACTGTATTAACCTGTTTATCTGTCTACCGTGATGTAGGCCAACTGTATTAACCTGTCTGTCCGTCTACAGTGATGTGCTGTATTAACCTGTCTGTCTGTCTCTCTGTCTGTCTGTCTCCGTGATGTACTGTATTAACCTGTCTATCTCTCTGTCTGTCTACAGTGATTCACTCTCTGCAGTCTTTCCAAACGGCATCGTCTGGACTCCCAACCTTCCCAGAGTATGTGATTGTTCAGATGGTGGATGAGGTTCAGATTGAGTACTATGACAGCAACACCCAGAGAATCATAACCAAACAGGACTGGGTGGACCAGGCCAACAGAGACAAAGACCCAGACTACCTGGAGGGGGACACTGAAAGGAGAAAGGGTAACCAGCAGGTCGAGAAAGCCAACATGGGGACTCTGAAGAAGCGCTTTAACCAGACAGGAGGTACGTTTACATCTAATGTCTGACCTCTCACATGGAGATAGACATCATTTAACCCCAGAATAAAGTTTAACCATACTCCTAAACACACACACACACACACACACACACACACACACACACACACACACACACACACACACACACACACACACACACACACACACACACACACACACACACACACACACACACACACACACACACACACACACACACCCCACGGACGGTCGCAGGGCCTGGCCGTGGCCCTGCACCTAATGTCACAACTTGCACCAACTGTTCAAATAAATTCAAATAATGCAATTAAATACACTTTTTAATGAACCAGTCACTGCTAAATGATACAACTTATGCTATAAAAAAATATGGACTTTTCAACAACCCTGAAAAAAATTGATTCTTAAAGATTGTATTCAAAAGGACAAAATGGCAACTCCAAAATACAAATACAATTAAAGTCACAGAAAATGTTACGTGACATTTAGTTAAAGTAGTTAACGTCTACTAATATTATAAAATCTCCCCGCAGTGAATAATCAAGTCACATCTTCTTTAATCAAGGAAACTATTTGCGGGTCTACCGGCTGCATTACCAGAATGTAACCAGCAGGTGGTGATGCTGTGCTGCCGTGTTTCTAAGCAGAATATTTATTCCAGTCTGTTGGTTCTTCATTCCCCAATACGAACACACACACACACACACACACACACACGTCCAGAAGTATGTGTATATATGTATACAAACACACAAGCACGCACACAGAAGCATCTCATCTGTGTTCAAATGTATTGAATGACCAGCGCACAGTAGCCTGTATTCGGTCCTCCTGATTCAGCGGGGTCTCTGTCCCTGCCCTCAGCTCCTCTGAACAGCGATGCTCCTTTCAGGGCAGCAGTTTCCTGGTGCCGTACGTTTTCATCCAGATCAGTAACGCGTCTTCCTACAGTTCAGCAGACATGTCTTTAACCCTGGAGGTGATTGGGACTGTCTGGTGATCTGTTAAAGATAACCTCTGAGCTGCTGAGGGAAGCCTCCTCTATATATCCACGGGTAGGGGCTGTAGGGTGGTGTAGGGTGGTGTAGGGGGTGTAGGGTGGGGTAGGGGCTGTAGGGTGGTGTAGGGGGTGTAGGGTGGTGTAGGGGGTGTAGGGTGGTGTAGGGGGTGTAGGGTGGTGTAGGGGGTGTAGGGGGGTGTAGGGGGGCGTAGGGTGGTGTAGGGGCTGTAGGGTGGTGTAGGGGCTGTAGGGTGGAGTAGGGTGGTGTAGGGTGGTGTAGGGGCTGTAGGGTGGTGTAGGGGCTGTAGGGTGGAGTAGGGCTGTAGGGTGGAGTAGGGGGTGTAGGGTGGTGTAGGGGGTGTAGGGTGGTGTAGGGTGGTGGAGGGGGTGTAGGGGGTGTAGGGTGGAGTAGTTTGAGACTCGTTAATTAGTCCAGTATCATTTTAAACTAATTATTATTCTGTTAACCACTCTACATTATCCAGGTGTGTGGTGACTCCATCACATAAAGACGTGTTCTGAAGAGGCTCCTGTTTGAGTTTCTGCAGAGCTTCACCCCAACAGTTAATGGATCTCTCTCTCTCTCTCTCTCTCTCTCTCTCTCTCTCTCTCTCTCTCTCTCTCTCTCTCTCTCTCTCTCTCTCTCTCTCTCTCTCTCTCTCTCTCTCTCTCTCTCTCTCTCTCTCTCTCTCTCTCTCTCTCTCTCTCTCTCTCTCAGGTGCCCACATTCTTCAGAGGATGAATGGCTGTGAGTGGGATGATGAGGATGGTACTACTGAGGGTTATGAGCAGCATGGTTATGATGGAGAGGACTTCCTATCGTTTGACCTGAAGACCCTGACCTGGGTCGCTCCAGTACACCAGGCTTTCGCCACCAAACTGAGATTGGATCACGATACAGCTTGGAATCAATACAAGAAGAACTACTACACCAAGGAGTGTGTTGATTGGCTGAAGAAGCTCCTGGCCTATGGGAAGAGCACTCTGCAGAGAACAGGTAGAGTCACATGACCTGGTGGGCGTTGACAGACTCATGTCTCTGAGTCCCTGTTCTCTCTCTCTCCCTCCCAGGGGCGGCCCCAGCACATTTGGCGCTCTAGGCGAGATTGTTGAGGGGGGGGGGGGGGGGGGTATGGAGCGATTGTTGACGGGGGGGGGGGGGGGGGGTATGGAGCGGATGTTGACGGGGGGGGGGGGGGGGGGGGGGGGTATGGAGCGATTGTTGACGGGGGGGGGGGAAAGACGTAGCCGATAAGTATTCTTTTTTTTCGGGCGCATTATTTTGCGCCCCCCCTCTAGATGGCGCTCTAGGCGGCCGCCTAACCCGCCTGTAGGGAAGGCCGCCCCTGCTCCCTCCCCCCTCCCTCTCTCCTTCTTCTCCCTCCCTCCCTCCCTCTCCCCCCTCTCTCTATCTCTGACCACCCTCTCTCTGACAAAAATATTTTAAAAAAAGTCCTAATGTCTTGAAATAAACCATCGAGACTTACATGACAAGAACACGCGTTTAACATTATAAAATAATCTCTGTCTCGCTCTCTCGCTCTCTCGCTCTCTCCCAGAGCGTCCGCAGGTGTCACTGCTCCAGAGGAGCCCCTCCTCCCCAGTAGTGTGCCATGCTACAGGCTTCTACCCTAACAGGGTGGTGGTGTTCTGGAGGAGAGACGGCCAGGAGTTCCATGAGCAGGTGGACCCCGGGGAGGTCCTCCCCAACCACGACGGGACCTTCCAGGTCAGCGTGGACCTGAGCCTCACGGCCGTCCCACAGGAGGACTGGGGGAGGTACGAGTGTGTGGTCCAGCTGAAAGGCATCGAGGACATCTCCAAAACCCTGGACCCCGCCCTCATCAAGACCAACAGGGGTAAGACTGGTGTTGGAGGGGATGGAGGGGGGGAACACATGTCTCACCACCTCCACCTGACCTCATCCCAACCACTGCCAGGGGCCTCTACCCAGGCGCGTCGGTAGACCGGGGCATTCCAGGCTATAGCCCCGGATCTTTTGGGAATAGGCCCGGATCGCTGTGCCGTCAAAGATAAAATAAAAATACAAAATAGTGATGAAAATAGCCCCGTAGAGTTTAGTTCTTTGTGGTTGCATTACCAGCAGACGCAGATGCAACATTGTAGCGAGTGAAAACCGGAAAATTCTGACGCGTCCATATATGGGCAGATTTAGAATAATTTGTTGCAAAATTGTGCGAATTCAACGGTATTCTTTCTTCTCTATGCACAGCGCATCTCGTCGTCATTGCTGTTTCGTGCTGTTAGCCTTTTATTGAGATCAAAGAGTGTTTAGAAGGACAGTAATACAATATCTTTGGTAAGATGGATATAAGAAGAGAGACCCGCAGTGAATTCAACCCGGTCCACTTGGCATCGGTTAGGTGCATGACAGTGGTACCGTAAACCTTCAACAGCCCAGGATTTATTTTTTTCAATCACGGAACTTTCGAACAAAACTCTTGTTCAGCAAAGATGGGAAATACTATCAAATGTATTATTGAAACCAGTATGAATATTACCGTACATGTTGACCAGGCAATCGAATAACACGCACACGCACACACACACACACACACACACACACACACACACACACACACACACGCGTAATCGGGAGAGTAGGGAGAATTCCCGGTGGGCCGTTAACATTCCGGGCCGCCGGGCTGATTACTGCGGGATATCAATATTGCGTTTATAAAAGTTTCTTGCAACGCCTTCCGGCAGCCTGAGCTGTGCAACCGCAACCTCTCACTCACTAACACACGCAACCCTCACAAACTGTCAACGGAGGCATAAAAGTTAGGAGATTTGAGTCTTCCTAGAGTGCCTGGGTCTACCTGGACACTGCTGAAGCTACTGGGTAAACACACAGCACTCCGGATTAGCTCAGTGCAGCAGAACACGGTGGATTGTGGGTAAATGAGTTCTATTAATGGGGCTAAGCTCAGATCAGTCCCTGAGTAACCCTGAGCTCCAGAACAGGTTCTAGAGGAATAGTTACATTGAGGCTGTGTTAGTTTTGATTGTAGCATCACGTGACCATAGGCATGTGGTTCAATGATGGAGGAATCATCTATTATTACACACCTGATTTTCTTTTCTTGATTTTCTTTCAGGGGACAATCACATCCTTGCTTTCATCCTCACTGGAGTTGCTGTTGTTGCTGCTGTTGCTGTTGTTGTTGGAGTCTTTCTGTACCGGAAGAGGAACGGTGAGTGAATCAAACTCTCCAGGAGGACTGGTAGTCCTCCTGGAGTACTCGAGTCTGGGAGAACGAACGATAGAGACGAAGGAGAGAGAACTGAAACGTGGAATCAAGTCGGTTCGTTCTTGTTAAAGAGTCGTTCCATTGAACTTATTTGGTCGCAAACGAGTCGACCCATCACTAAGTGACATCACAAGTGGGCGTGTCCACCTAGACTTTTGCTGGATGCACCCCTTTAAGAAAACGCACATTCCAAGCCGCCATATTGGTTGAATCCCATTTGCCCACCGTACAATCCCATTGCCCACCGTATAACACACACACACATAACGACAATAGAGAGTGTTAAAGGAGATATCACCTGCATGCATTTCCAACCAGACATGGAGTTCATATTTGTATTTCTCTCCCACCTTTTCTGTTCCTCGTTTCTTTTCCCTCGGACGGTTCAACTTCACTTAGCGGTCCACCAAAATCTTCTGCCAATACCTTTGCTCATGATCACCTAAAGGAATTACAAAAAACATCAACGCCAAAACATAAACATGCGAGTGATGAGTCTTTGAAGGAACCGATAGATCTTTGTATCTCTAAGGAACCGGTTCTCACCGGAGAGAGCAGATCCAGCGTCCAGCCGTGTTCCTTGGCGACGGCCGAGCGGTCGTTGACGACGGCCTGGGCTTCCTCGGGGGTCTTGAAGCGGATGTGTCCTTCACTGTCTCCCTCCAGTGTGTCCACACAGGCCACCGTAGATATTTTACAGAGGGCGTCCTGTTGAAATAAGAAAATACAGACACTGGGATGGAGTCACGGTGCATGTGGCTGGAGCGTACATTTATTGCAGTTCATTAAAAATGTATCTAATAATTGAGAATGATCAGTCGTTACCAGGGCTGTAGTGGGCGGGGCACGCGGGGGGACGCCGGCCACACACTTTTTTCAGCATGTTACAAAAAAAAATGAATACATTAAAAATGATATCTATATTTGTTTTCACTATGGCAGCGCCGTCTGCTCAGTGTGTGGTGACTGCAGGCCCAGCCTCTCTGTAAAGTGGTGGTAGGGTGGCCATGTTAGGAGCTCTGGTTACTTTGGATTTGCTCCATCAATGTGTTGAGTGACATGAGTGTTGGTCTCTAGACCTGTTGGTGGGCCTATTGTTTTAATACGTGGGGGAATGAGAAAGAAGCAGTATTATTAAACATGTTGATTTTTACAATTGAGATTAACTCAAGTTTCCATATTTGGCAAGTTACAACACTGAACTTACTGAACACTGAACAACTCTGAATGTGCGTGAACACGGGATTCCTTTTTGATGACGTCATACACAGTCCGTCCCCCCGTCCCCCAATAAAGAAATCCCCTCTGCACCACTGCTGCATAGGGTGTTTGATTTAACGACAATAAAAAACATGCATTTGGCCATAGTTTATCAAGATTATTTTACAATGTTGTGTTGCGTTGCGGTGTAATGAACTGCATTGTAAAGGTTAACAAACCTTTGACCCTGGCTCTAACTTTAAATTTGGTTTGTCATTGAAGTCAGATCATTGTGTTTCATTGTGTACTAAAGGTGAGATTATTGTGTTGTGTACTAAAATTCAGGTTGTTGTATTGTGGTGTGTTACGTACTAAATTGAGATCATCGTTGTGTTGTGTACTAAAGTGAGATCATCATTGTGTTGCACAAGGGGAGATCATCATTGTATTGTGTTGTGTACTAAAGTGAGATCATCGTTGTGTTGTGTTGTTGTGTACTAAAGTGAGATCATCGTTGTGTTGTGTTGTTGTGTACTAAAGTGAGATCATCATTGCGTTGTGTGTTCCCTAGTTGGAGCAGGGTGAAGAGACAACACCATCACCAGCGACATTCTCCTAAACTGCCAACACACTAAATGGCGTCCAATGAGTTTGACCTGTAATGGTCTGTGTCCAAAGAGCGTCTTGTTCCAGAGTCTTGTTCCAGCGTCTGATTTCCTTCTGTGCGGCCGCTCCCAGCTTCTGGTTGAAAACATCTCAACCTTTCAGAAACACGCTGGGGTCACAAAGTTAAACTAACGAATCATAATATATGAGACGGGCGGACTGGTCTGCCCTGTAAAGTTTGAAACTGGTGTACAAACTTGTTCCAGCGATGTCCGTATACCCGGATATCATCATGATCTGTCAATTATAGATAATATAAAGGCCTGTGTGTGAATCACAAGCTGAGCAGGAAGTTCTCTACGAATAGTCAAATATCCTAACCTTTATGCCTCCTTTACTTAACCCTCGTGGAAAACGTCATCGGGTCAAGGGGAGATGAAAAGGTGCTTCCTTTCGAACATAGGAAAGAACAGCACTGTTTCAAATGAATTCGACTCCACTTTTCCTAAACGCCGTCATTGCGCGACGACGAGCATAGCTGACCTCTAGCGTCTCTAGCGTGGAACTAAAGTTTACCGAAGTTGGACTACAACAAGCGCTCTGTCGATCCATGCATTCTTATCGTATTGATTTCAATCAGGTTGTCACCAACAGTGAGAATGACTTAGGTCGGATATGGGCACACACACACACAAACTCCACATCTACGTTGTTTCCTGGTAAAAGAGGACCTAAATTGTGTATATATCTTGTCACATGAGTCTTCAGCAGTAATTGATAAATGTTCAGGCGCAGTAAACCGATATCCCGCCCGCGTCGCCTCGTCTGAACCCACGCGGGGAAGAGAGAGTCACCTTCTCTTTCAGAAGACCACGTGATTTATTTGATATCACTACTGATACATGGTTGGGTTCTCCAATGATATGCAAATTTGAAGCGCTCATGAGCGAAAACATCCCACAAAATAATATCTCATAAAACCGCCCCAGCTTAACATGAGCCACTCTGGCTCAGGTGAGGTAACCCCTCCCACTTTATGGCTTAGTTGAGATAACCCCTCCCACTTTATGACTCAGAAGGGGTAATCGCTCCCACTTTATGACTCGGATGAGGTAACCCCTCCCACTTTGAGGTAACCCCTCGCACTGTCGCTCTGCATCCACAGGCTGTGACTGCCTTCTAGTGGAGGAAATGAAAGCAGAGGAAGACGGGGTGGTGTACAGTATTATGAACAAATGTTGCTGTTTGAGATTATGCTTTATAATGCTTATAATGCCACTGTTACTGATAGTTACTGATGTTATTATCCAGCTTTTGCTGTTATGGGTGGATAATTCTCTATGTAATCTAAATCTACAGTTGGTTTATAAAATAACCAATGTGAAGTTCGGAATACATTAGAGTTACACGTAAAGCAGCTGTTGCTGTTTTAGGTGGATAATGTGATTGCACCAAACAATTAAATAAATTAAGAATTTTAAAACATTCTGTTGAATGAATAGTTGTTTTATTTGCACACTAACAGTTAACGTTAAAACATACAGACGCAGGCGTGTTGCCTCCAAATGTATGTTGGGTAATAAATGTTTTAATCGCATAGCTGCCCACAGAATCGATGCGTCCTCGTCAATCACTTGTCAACAGTGCAGAATTCGGCTAACCACCCTGAGCACTGAGCAGGTTATTAAAGAGACACAAAATTCAAATTGTTGACATTCTATGGAAAAAATAACATTCTAATTGGTAAATTAACAAAAAGTCAATTTGAATATGAAATAATATGTGTGGATAACAGAGCTGGAGACTTGAGGCTTGACTTGACCTGTGAGAGTGGACTCTGGCTCCCTGCTGTGAGACTGGACTCTGACCCCCTGCTGTGAGACTGGACTCTGACTCCCTGCTGTGAGACTGGACTCTGACTCCCTGCTGTGAGACTGGACTCTGACTCCCTGCTGTGAGACTGGACTCTGACTCCCTGCTGTGAGACTGGACTCTGACTCCCTGCTGTGAGACTGTTCAGGACTTGACCTACTTGACACTTGAATGCTGGGAGACTCGGGTCTCTCTCTCTGGAGACAGAAAGAAAAGATGTGGTCTGATTCCACAAAGGCTGTTTTAAACGATCAGTGTTTCATATCATCACTGCATGCATCGTTAGTCTGTTGCATCGTTATTCCAATAAAACAATGCTTCCAAATCCATCCCTTCTTTGAACTGGTCTGCCAGCCCTGATAACGGGAATGACTCCATGCAGGCTAAGATAGGCCTAGTGTTGATGATGAATCGAATATCGGAATAATAAAAAATATGACAAGAGAGCGAAGTACGACAGACAAGAAGTGACACAACAACAAGCAAATATATCATTGACTGAAGAGTGTCCGGGAAGTGTGTGTGTGTGTGTGTGTGTGTGTGTGTGTGTGTGTGTGTGTGTGTGTGTGTGTGTGTGTGTGTGTGTGTGTGTGTGTGTGTGTGTGTGTGTGTGTGTGCGGTCCGACGCCCTGACCAGCGTTGCTGTGACTAGAGTTCATGTTTCTTATGATCTTCCTCCACCAGCGTCCTGATATCAGATGTCTTATGCTGACGGACAAAATACACACACACATACACGCACACACTTACACACACAGCTATATCTAACACACACACGGACACGCACATACACAACACACACACACACACACACACACACACACACACACACACACACACACACACACACACACACACACACCAATCTACGCACATTCACTCGACACATTTATCTGAACTGTAAATATATGAACATTACATTGATGAAGATTGGATACATTATGATGAATGAACATAATGTGAACATAATGTATATCTAAACCTTATATCTCTCTGGCCATTATTTATAAGTGAAGATATTGAATAAGTGAATAGTGAATTATTTCAGGGTTACATGAAACTTGATCGAAGTTGTGTGTGTGTTTAAGTTAGTTTCACTTTAGGTTCTCCTGGTAACTAATGACGTCAAAGCCATATTGAATTCCTACTGGTCCAGACCGGCCTCTCCCTCTCGCACCGTCTCTTGTTCGCAGGTTTCCTGGTCAGTCCGTCTGATGCTGGAGTCGGAGTCGCGTCTCGGTAGATAATCTCATCGATCTGTTCTTCTGATTGCATCGATATGAAGGCGCTAATAGGGCTGCTGCTGTTGGTCTTTGGTCACGATGTGTCCTCGGGTAAGACCGATTACAGTTTTTAACTTTCAAAATGATCTTTCCAAATGTTTCGTTTCTGGTTCCGGAAGAGACGACGCTTAGATTCCCTAATTTCGTTGAAAAGCATTTGATTATCCTCTCTAATGAGTTTAATCCACAGCATTATTTATATTTTACTGTTTATATTTAAACTAGGTTCTACTGTGAAAACGAAACCAGCGCACTGGTTTGATGACGTCGTTCCTAAATGTACAATCTATTATCAGATCCAAAAATTAAACTTCAGTTAGGAGGGAATCCAATGTGTACTTTAAGTCTATTGTTAATCCTAAGAATTATATTAACACTCATAACAATCTTATTAACTCGTCAACATTCTTGGAGAATCATCACGCGCACGTGCACACACACACACACACACACACACACACACACACACACACACACACACACACACACACACACACACACACACACACACACACACACGTTGCAATCAATACATTATGAAATATAATAATTATTTTGCTATAGGCCTAGTAATTATTATCATTCCAATGATAGCAATCTGAAGATAGTTAAAATGCTGTAATCGAATACAGAAATTCACCAATATACTTAGAATTATAAAAACATTGGAATAGTTATTTAAATAATCGTTTAATATTATATAATGGATAGTATTAACCTGTTTGTCTCTCTTACTGTCTGTCTGCCGTGATGTACTGTATTAACCTGTTTATCTGTCTACCGTGATGTAGGCCAACTGTATTAACCTGTCTGTCCGTCTACAGTGATGTGCTGTATTAACCTGTCTGTCTGTCTCTCTGTCTGTCTGTCTCCGTGATGTACTGTATTAACCTGTCTGTCCGTCTGTCTACAGTGATTCACTCTCTGCAGGTTTTCCAAACGGCGTCGTCTGGACTCTCAACCTTCCCAGAGTATGTGATGGTTTCGATGGTGGATGAGGTTCAGATTGAGTACTATGACAGCAACACCCAGAGAATCATAACCAAACAGGACTGGGCGGACCAGGATTACAGAGAAGACCCCGACTCCCTGGAGAGGGACACTGAAAACAGAAAGGATAACCAGCAGGTCGACAAAGGCAACATTGGCACTCTGAAGAAGCGCTTTAACCAGACAGGAGGTACGTTTACATCTAATGTCTGACCTCTCACATGGAGATAGACATCATTTAACCCCAGAATAAAGTTTAACCATACTGAGGGAAGCCTCCTCTATATATCCACGGGTAGGGGGTGTAGGGTGGTGTAGGGGCTGTAGGGTGGTGTAGGGGGGTGTAGGGGCTGTAGGGTGGTGTAGGGGGGTGTAGGGTGGTGTAGGGGGGTGTAGGGGGGTGTAGGGGGTGTAGGGTGGTGTAGGGGGGTGTAGGGTGGTGTAGGGTGGTGTAGGGGGGTGTAGGGGGGTGTAGGGGGGTGTAGGGGGTGTAGGGGGGTGTAGGGTGGTGTAGGGTGGAGTAGGGTGGAGTAGGGTGGTGTAGGGGGTGTAGGGTGGAGTAGTTTGAGACTTGTTAATTAGTCCAGTATCATTTTAAACTAATTATTATCCTGTTAACCACTCTACATTATCCAGGTGTGTGGTGACTCCATCACATAAAGACTCGTGTTCTGAAGAGGCTCCTGTTTGTAGTCTTTGTGGTCTCATGTCCTTTAGAGTTTCTGCAGAGCTTCACCCCAACAGTTAATCTCTCTCTCTCTCTCTCTCTCTCTCTCTCTCTCTCTCTCTCTCTCTCTCTCTCTCTCTCTCTCTCTCTCTCTCTCTCTCTCTCTCTCTCTCTCTCTCTCTCTCTCTCTCTCTCTCTCTCTCTCTCTCTCTCTCTCTCTCTCTCTCTCTCTCTCTCTCTCTCTCTCTCTCTCAGGTGCCCACATTATTCAGAGGATGTATGGCTGTGAGTGGGATGATGAGGATGGTACTACTGAGGGTTATGAGCAGCATGGTTATGATGGAGAGGACTTCCTATCGTTGGACCTGAAGACCCTGATCTGGGTCGCTCCAGTACACCAGGCTTTCCCCACCAAACTGAGATTGGATCACGATACAGCTTATAATCAATACTTGAAGAACTACTTCAACAAGGAGTGTGTTGATGAGCTGAAGAAGTACCTGGTCTACGGGAAGAGCACTCTGCAGAGAACAGGTAGAGTCACATGACCTGGTGGGCGTTGACAGACTCATGTCTCTGAGTCTCTGTTCTCCCTCTCTGCCTCCCCCCCCTCTCTCTCCCTCCCCTCTCTCTGACCAAAATATTTAAACAAAGTCCTAATGTCTTGAAATAAACCGTCGTGTTTAACATTATAAAATTCTCTCTCTCTCTCTCTCTCTCTCTCTCTCTCTCTCTCTCTCTCTCTCTCTCTCTCTCTCTCTCTCTCTCTCTCTCTCTCTCTCTCTCTCTCTCTCTCTCTCTCTCTCTCTCTCTCTCTCTCTCTCTCTCTCTCTCTCTCTCTCTCTCTCTCTCTCTCTCTCTCTCTCTCTCTCTCCAGAGCGTCCGCGGGTGTCTCTGCTCCGGAGGAGCCCCTCCTCCCCAGTGGTGTGCCATGCTACAGGCTTCTGCCCTAACAGGGTGGTGGTGTTCTGGAGGAGAGACGGCCAGGAGCTCCATGAGCAGGTGGACCCCGGGGAGGTCCTCCCCAACCACGACGGGACCTTCCAGGTCAGCGTGGACCTGGACCTCACGGCCGTCCCACAGGAGGACTGGGGGAGGTACGAGTGTGTGGTCCAGCTGAAAGGCATCGAGGACATCTTCACCCCCCTGGACCCTGTCCACATCAGGACCAACAGGGGTAAGACTGGTGTTGGAGGGGATGGAGGGGGGGAACACATGTCTCACCACCTCCTCCTGACCTCATCCCAACCACTGCCAGGGGCCTCTACCCAGGCGCTTCGGTAGACCGGGGCATTCGAGGCTATAGCCCTGGTTCTTTTGGGAATAGCCCCGGATCGCTGTGCCGTCAAAAATAACATAAAAAAACATAATAATGATGAAAATAGCCCCGTAGAGTTTAGTTCTTTGTGGTTGTATTACCAGCAGACGCAGATGCAACATTGTAGACCGTGAAAACTGGAAAATTCTGACGTGTCCATATATGGGCAGATTTACAATAATTTGTTGCAAAATGTTGCAAATTCAACGGTATTCTTTCTTCTCTATGCACAGCGCGTCTCGTCGATATTGCTGTTTCGTGTTGTTAGCCTTTTATTGAGATCAGAGAGTGTTTAGAAGGACATTAATACAATATCTTTGGTAAGATGGATATAAGAAGAGAGACCCGCAGTGAATTCAACCCGGTCCACTTGACATCGGGTAGGTGCATGACAGTGGTACCGTAAACCTTCAACAGCCCGGGATTTATTTGTTTCAATCACTGAACTTTCGAACAAGACTCTTGTTCAGCAAAGATGGGAAATACTATCAAAAGTATTATTGAAACCAGTATGAATATTACCGTACATGTTGACCAGGCAATCGAATAACACCTGCACGCATGCTCAGACACACACACACACACACACACACACACACACACACACACACACACACACACACACACACACACACACACACACACACACACACACACACACGCGTAATCGGGAGAGTCGGGAGAATTCCCGGTGGGCTGATTACTGCGGGATATGAATATTGCGTTTATAAAAGTTCCTTGCAGCGCCGTCCGGCAGCCTGAGCTGTGCAACCGCAACCTCTCACTCACTCAACACACGCAACACTCACAAACTGTCAACGGAGGCATAAAAGTTAGGAGATTTGAGTATTCCTAGAGTGCCTGGGTCTACCTGGACACTGCTGAAGCTACTGGGTAAACACACATTCCTATATAGAGGAATATTGAGGCTGTGTTAGTTGTGATTGTAGCATCACGTGACCATAGACATGTGGTTCAATGATGGAGGGATGGATGAGGGAGGGTCTCTGTCCAACATCTATTATTAAACACCTGATTTGATTTTCTTAATTTACCTTCAGGGGACAAGAGTCACATCCTTGCTTTCATCCTCACTGGAGTTGCTGTTCTTGCTGTTGTTGCTGCTGTTGCAGTCTTTCTGTACCGGAAGAGGAACGGTGAGTGAATCAAACTCTCCAGGAGGACTGACACCTGATATCCACCTGCTCCTACTTCCTGTCCCCTTCCTAGACTCTGATTGGTTGTCTTCACACACTGGTGGTCTGGTTGTAGAAGCCTCCACCTCTGAATGATGAACCTCCTCCAATGTCGTGTCCATAGAGATGTTGTGGCATTTAGAATATGAAAGTCTAATAACATGAAGATATTCACCACGGTTACAACACTAATCATTTCTCTTGATCCTTAGATTCAGAAAAGCGCAAACCTGGTGAGTATAATTTGTTTTTACTGCTCTTATGATTAACGCCACTACCAACACCGAGATCTTGGTGACTTGTCTAGCTCACTTGACTATACAGCTCTGTAGATCTAGATACATTTAGCTCACTGGACTACACAGCTCTATAGATTTAGATACATCTAGCTCACTGGACTAATACAGCTCTATAGATCTAGATACATCTAGCTTACTGGACTATACAGCTCTATAGATCTAGATACATCTAGCTTACTGGACTATACTGCTCTATAGATCTAGATACATCTAGCTCACTGGACTATACAGCTCTGTAGATCTAGATACATCTAGCTCACTAGACTATACAACTCTGTAGATCTAGATACTGTACATCTAGCTCACTGGACTATACAGCTCTGTCTATTTAGTTACATCTATTCATCTTGCTCACTGGACAATACAGCTCTATAGATCTAGAAACATCTCGCTTACTGGACTATACAGCTCTATAGATCTAGATACATCTAGCTTACTGGACTATACAGCTCTGTATATCTAGATACATCTAGCTTACTGGACTATACAGCTCTGTAGATCTAGATACATCTAGCTCACTAGACTATACAACTCTGTAGATCTAGATACTGTACATCTAGCTCACTGGATTATACAACTCTGTATATTTAGTTACATCTATTCATCTTGCTCACTGGAAAATACAGCTCTATAGATCTAGAAACATCTAGCTTACTGGACTATTCAGCTCTATAGATCTAGATACATCTAGCTTACTGGACTATACAGCTCTGTATATCTAGATACATCTAGCTTACTGGACTATACAGCTCTATAGATCTAGATACATCTAGCTCACTGGACTATACAGCTCTATAGATCTAAATACATCTAGCTTACTGGACTATACAGCTCTATAGATCTAGATACATCTAGCTCACTGGACTATACAGCTCTGTAGATCTAGATACATCTAGCTCACTAGACTATACAGCTCTGTAGATCTAGGTACATCTAGCTCAGTCATGACTTCACCTCCTCCCATTCTGCTACTTCCCAGATTCTGACACCAGCTCTGAGAACACTGAGGGGCAGAAGCTGGCTCCTGAGTACCAACCTCTGTCCACAGTCAGTATTTCATCACTTTACAATACTTATTCTGTAATATATTTACAGTTATATTTATTTATCACAGCAATAGTGATGGTAATATTTTAACACTACTTCATCACAATAATAGTTGAACAGTACTTCAACACAGTTATATGTTAACAGTACATCATCAAAGTGATAGTGTGTTTAATGTTTAATGCTGACTTGTGCTTCCTTGGTGTTTAGGGTCAAAGTTAAATCATGAAGAGGCTTCTCACGTTCAGCTTCCTAAACCAGGATGGAGTGCATCGCTGTTCATTTATAATCCTTACAATCAGGCTTGGGACTTCAGTGAACTGCAGAGTCTGCATTTGATAAATTACAATATTCATACTGTATTTTGATAACAATCATCGATCTTTAAGAAGTGTAAATGAATTACATCTCTATTTGTGATGGATTTGTTTAACTCTGCCGCTTAACGTTATAACCTTTTAATTATCTTATATTGTTTAGTAATATTTAAGTTTCAAATAATGTTCAAAGATTCTGAATCAAGATTTTGGACGGTGAGATTCGGTTGAGTTTCAATACAATAATCGATTAATTTAATGTGTTTCCTCAAAATATATTATTTGAGAGTTCTGCTAGCTAGAGAATTGCATTGCTGCATAGTCTACCACAATCGTGCTAGCCTGCTTTAGCCTTGATTCTCTTTGTTGATTCTCTTTACTTGGGTTATTCTGTCAATAAAATACATAAAAATCGTTTTGCCTATTTAATATGCTTATTGTTAGGTTAGGTTTACATACTTTGTTTAGAGTTGAGGTTTATTATTAAAGGTGAATCCTTAAGATAAAATTGACAAATATAAATTCTAATTGAATTTAAAATATGAAGTTGAATTTAAAAATACAGAAATTAATAATTAAAAATTATTAGATTAAGTTATAAAAAACTGAGAAGCGATGTGATAGATATACATTCACAAAAACATTTAACTGCATTTATGATTTTAGGTTATTTAGATAGGTATTTTTAGCCTTTCATTTATTCAGTATTTGATAATATCCTATGATATACAATATGAAAACAATTATACCAATGTAAATAGCTTCAACATCATGCAAACAGATAAATTCTTTCTGCAGATCAAATAATAACATGTATAAATCCTTATTCAGTTCCCCACCCAGCTAGCGTGTAGAACCAAGATGGCTGCCGGGTGATTCAGGCCCAGAGCTGATCTGACCTGTCCATGGATCTGACAGGTTTGGAGACAGTCTGCCTGGGCGACCTGATTGGCTGCCTTGGTCACATGGTATAATGAGTTTTTGGCTCTGGAAAGCCCGGTAGCTGCAGCCTGGCTTCCCGCCATCCCTTTGGATTTGCACCATAAATGTGCTGAGTGACATGAGTGTTGGTCTAGACCTGTGGTAGGCTAGGCCTATTGTTTTAATATGTGTGGTAATGAGAAAGATGCAGAATTGGTAAACATGTTGATTTTTACAATTATGATTAGCTCCAGTTTCCATATTTGGCAAGCAACACAGATCAATCTTCTTCTGAATGTGTGCGTGCCTGTGCGCGTGCAGGCTGGAGTCCTTTTTGATGACGTCATAAATTTATTCATTGATTAAAGGAACCAAACCAAAACTATATACGCCACCACAAGCCTCACAAAACAAACATAATATTTAAATTCCAACTACAACTTTGTTTACAGTAAACTAAAATAAGTGATATGCAGTATGATCAAATGAAGATCAAAACCAATGAAATTATTAAATTATTCTTTATTTAATCAAACTAAGCTTATCATTTAATGTGCATTGCATTGGCTATGCGCAAGGAGGGAAGTGAAAATAAATCAAACTTTTGACTCAATTGACTTGTGTAGATGCACTACCAGTAGCACTGTCGAGTTGCAATCTAACAGAATGACTCATCTAACCCCCACATGAAATGCTTACGGGTCGACCCATGCCTTCACCTACATTTCGAGGGCCCCATAAGGGGCTTCCATTAGAGCAATTAGAAACAGAATTAAGAGGCTGCCATACATCAGTTTATATTCCAACAAGAGAAACACAAAGTTCCAGGCAAATCGAGCCAGATGCAGACACGCCCGGAGCCGACCAACTACCCAGGACCAGACCCGGCCGCGCCAGGAGCAACAGCCACATGACGCAATCAAATAGCGGCAGGGTTTGAATCGGTTCTGTTTTGAAGGTCCACCATTAACAGAAAGGTTGATTGGATAAATTATAGATGTTATAATCAACAACGGTTTGTCAATTTTACCACGGATGCAGTCAAAGGACAATCAGAACAATTAGATGCCACCTCCCGAATGACCTATCAGAATAGGCAAGCCTTGGACATGTTATTGGCAGAGCAAGGAGGGTTGTGTGAGATGATAGGGACGACATGTGGTACTTTTATCCCCAACAACACAGCTCCGGGTGGGTCGGTGGCCAGGGCGCTGTCAGGGTTACAGTCTCTCAGATTAGAGTTGGCAGAGAACTCCGGCATTGATGACGCTTTCACCGGACGATGGGGAACCTGTTTGTGGTGAGCGCTCCAGGAGCACCAGGTGCCATCCAAGCTTACATGGAGATCAAGTGTGAACCCGTGAACACAGACGAGGATCCACCAGAGGGGCCCGACCTGATCCGGTTGGACGGTTGAACATGTTCCTAATTTCTGGTACGGGCGAGTTGACGATTGGACGCCAGGAGGAGGCTCACATGTGATCGTGCTAGTGACCTCTACATGTGAGCCACGCCCTTGACGAAATGGAACAAACATTGGACTCACAAACTACAGGACCTGATGACAGCAAACAGGAGCAACGACTACAGGAATGTCCAAAAGCCCAAACATACATACAGCGCACCAATACATGAAGATCACCTGAATCATTCAAAATCTATGCATATCTGATGGGACTTTTTTAATCTAAAATGTATTCTTATGTCACTTATTTTGGTGGACTTGCCATTCAATGCATGCTGAAAGTGTAACTCTTTGTGTCACACATAGTTAGAATTATTTGATGGGTTTTCTATGAGGGAACTGACATGTTTGCTTTTTTGAATCTATGATTGATGATGGATAACATAATAATTTTTTGACCACTGATTTAGTGATGATTGATTGACATGGTGATGTATGTCTACTTCTTTGTTGTTGAGTGAGGCTTGCAGCCCACTGTGTATTCCATGTGATACTTACTATACTTTCATATATTTTTATATGGCTTGTAGAAGGGCTTTCCAAGGAGGGAATACATTCACACACTCATAATAACAGGCCACACATGTCCTTGGAGCCTAGGGAGGAGTCCGACTCATGCAAGGAGCCATTCATTCATGCATCAATTCTGGAGATACCAGCAGGACAGGTGACGCTCGTGGCCACAAAATTCCCGCACATAAGGGTCAGCAACAAGCCACAAACCAAGTTGCAATGCCTACACATAGCCACAAAGTGGCTGTAAAACACCAAGTTTTACAGTCACAACCCATAGCCCAGGGGACCAGAATGCTCCAGGCAGGGCATCCACAGATGCCAAGCTAAGCCTCCAGGCATGCCGATACAATTCTCCTCCTTTTGCTTCATAGATATCATACCGAACCTTCACCAAATAAAGGGAGTAACAAGACGAAGAACAGGGCGGTACTCACCAGAGGTCCACAGTCATCGTAGGCCAACCGTCCGTGTCCCGCCGCACCGGCACCTCGTCTCCAGGCAACCAGCCCGCGCCTTAAGTCCAGCCTTTCAACTCCACCGTGTACACACGAATACAAAAGGTCCTCTCCTCGAAGACGCCCAGCAGCGTTTGTCCATCGGGTTACTTTCACTCACCGAATCTCACCTGCTGACCCAGGGACTCTCCGCTCAGTCTCAAACTCTGAGCCCCCCTCGCCCACTCAGCTGCTGATACTTAGCAGTGATGAGCGCCTCAACACCGCCCCCTCTGGGGGATGTCAGTACTGACCCTAACCCTAAGCACCCTAAAGCTAACCCTGTTCCTAGTAGCACATGTGGACACCCTTACAGACTTGTTATGATATTACATATTTGGAGACTAATTCCTTGCAAATAAACGGTCCAAAGTGTCCAGTGTGAGGAACGCAGAAGAGGGATCCCCCTCCCAGGGACAGTTAGGGGGCTTTCCCGAATGCACCCGAGGTGGTCCGGAGTGGGATGGGGGGTCCAATAGGCAGCCAATTGCGTTTAGCCCCCAAACACAATTTGCCTCAAAGACATTTGTTGTAGGCCGAAAACAACAATTGATTGAAAAAAATAATTATTGGTTTTTCGTCACACTCTGTAGTCAATTAGCCTAATTAGAGAGTTAACCACCAGATAGAGGGAGAAGCCGCGTGGTTCCCTGAGCCCCATTCAGGATCAGAGGTCGAATTAAACCAACTGCTCGACAAAAGGGAACAGAAAGTGCAGAAGACAAGATCCTGGACGGACGAACGGCCTCCTCTGAAGGCAGGAATGGCGTCTCACTCGGGGTACACAGGTGGGTGCGCCCGGCCACGTCGTGTGCAGGGTAGCGCCGTGTGGTTTGTGCATCAACTCACCAACGACGCCATTGTCCCTCCAACAGAAGACCTCCAGGCGTGGGACAGCCCTGCGAGGGCCCACCCTCTGCGCCCACGTGACAACCTCAGAGTCAACAGAGCGCTGTTCGCCACGACCAGCAGGGACAGCGTCTGCCCCCCCGGCCCCCCGGTGGCGGCGAGGGAGAGCTGCAGACCCGCCCCGCCGCCACGGGAAGCCCCGCCCTTCACCGGCACCGCCGACCACAGCTCCCAATACCGGCCCCCCGCGGCCCGGCCCCGGAGGCCCCCGGCCCGGCCCGCCTGCCACCCCCCCGGGCCCCCTCTGACGGGGGTCCACACCAGCCACACGGACTCCTGGCCGGGGCGGGGCGCCCGCGGAGAGGAGTGTGGCCGGGGCGGGGCGCGGCCCGGACGAGGAGGCGTCGCCGTCGGGCGGAGGAGGAGGTCGAGGGGTCACGGTGGGGTCATGGAGGTCAGGCTCAGGGACCGCCGCTCTGCTGATGCAATAAGTAATGAACCAGCTTAGGGGGTCACTGCAGCTGGCGACCTTTGACCCCATGTTTATACCTCCGCACACGACGGGGTGCAAAGGTCAAATAAAATGACCTTTCAACTGCACTGTATTGTAGAAGAAAGAAAATAGTTTGTATTATAGACCACACTAATGAACATTTTCATGTGTTATTTTAATTATTAACACCAAACTATTCAACTATTGTGTTTAAGCTGACATTAACAATTATTCTTAAAATGCACATATTGTCACAACTTGCACTAACTGTTCAAATAAGTTCGAAGAACGTATTTAAATAAAAAATGTATTAAACCAGTCACTGCCAAAATAATACATCTGATGTTTGACGTTTATTGCTATAAAAAAAATTGACTTTTCAGCGACCAAGAAATTGGATGCTTTCCCAACAAAGGCAGCCTTGTACCTTATATATACACACAACATGTACGACTGGGAAAACATTTGACAAAAAGGCTCGGGCCATGATGATCTTCTCCGCCTTTGAGATGAGCTACGTTTGACAGCACGGGAAGTTATGTTAGAAGTTAGGTATGTTAGTGTGGAGAAAAGTCTAACATTTGTGTTGAAATATGAAATGATGTTACAAGAACATGGCAAACATGTCAAGTATTTAAAGCACAGGTATTCATTTTAAGATGCCGTGAACAGGTAAATGGGTGGAATTGTGCCACCAGGTGTGAGTGTGATTAGCCATGACAAGCCGTTTGAAGACCGGCTGTTGCCTGTGTCTTAGTGACATTAGTGATGGATTTCATGATTATTTTCCTTGATTCAGTTCCCGTCGGTCAGTTTGCCAAGAAGAATCGTTCAGAATCGTTTGTTTGTTGGTTCAGTCACGTTTCCGGAAGCAGTCAATCATGGAATGCACGGTTCTCAGCTGATTCAGATTCAGCTCCTCCCTCGTTCTCAAACAATCGTGCAATCGGTCATCAATCAACACACAACATTACAATTAAGTTCCCTTCAGCTGAGGAGCCCTTCATGTTCGGAATCGGGATGTTGTTGCCCAGGTCAGTCCCTCTTCACCGCTCTGCTAACTTAACACAGTGAACAGCGAGTCAGCGAGTGGGAGTCGAGACTATGAGAACGAATCATAGAGACTGATTGATTCGGTCGCAAACGACCCCTCACTAAGTGAAATCACAAGTGGGCGTGTCCACCTAGACTTTTGCTGGATGCAGCCCTTTAAGAAAATGCACATTCCAAGCCGCCATCTTGGTGAATCCCATTTGCCCACCGTACAATACCATTGCCCACCGTATAACACACACACACATAACAACAAAGGAGATATCACCTGCATGCATTTCCAACCAGACATGGAGTTCATGTTTGTATTTTTCTCTGTCCTTTTCTGTTCCTCGTTTCTTTTCCCTCGGACGGTTCAAGTTCACTTGGCGGTCCACCAAAATCTTCTGCAAATACCTTTGCTCATGATCACCTAAAGAAATGACAAAAAACCTCAACGCCAAAACATAAACATGCGAGTGATGAGTCTTTGAAGGAACCAATAGATCTCTGAAGAACCGGTTCTCACCAGAGAGCAGATCCAGCGTCCAGCCGTGTTCCTTGGCGACGGCCGAGCGGTCGTTGACGACGGCCTGGGCTTCCTCGGGGGTCTTGAAGCGGACGTGTCCTTCACTGTCTCCCTCCAGTGTGTCCACGCAGGCCACCGTAGATATTTTACAGAGGGCGTCCTGTAGAAATAAGAACATACAGACACTGGGATGGAATCACGGTGCATGTGGCTGGAGCGAACATTTATTGCAGTTCATTAAAAATGTATCTAATAATTGAGAATGATCAGTCGTTACCAGGGCTGTAGTGGGGGGGGCACACGGGGGGACGCCGGCCACACACTTCATTCAGCATGTTACAAAAAAAAGATTATCATAAAAATGATATCTATATTTGTTTTCACTATGGCAGCGCCGTCTGCTCAGTGTGTGGTGACTGCAGGCCCAGCCTCTCTGTAAAGTGGTGGTAGGGCGGCCATGTTAGGAGCTTTGGTTACTTTGGATTTGCTCCATCAATGTGTTGAGTGAAATGGGTGTTGGTCTCTAGACCTGTCGGTAGGCCTATTGTTTTAATACGTGGGGGAATGAGGAAGAAGCAGTATGATTAAACATGTTGATTTTTACAATTGAGATTAACTCAAGTTTCCATATTTGGCAAGTTACAACACTGAACACTGAACAACTCTGAATGTGCGTGAACACGGGATTCCTTTTTGATGACGTCATACACAGTCCCCCCCCCCCCCACTAAAAAAACACCACTGCTGCATAGGGTGTTTGATTTAATTACAATAAAAAACATGCATTTGGCCGTAGTTTATCAAGATTATTTTACAATGTTGTGTTGCGTTGTGGTGTAATTAACTGTATTGCAAAGGTTAACCACAAACCTTTGACCCTGGCTCTAACTTTAAATTTGGTTTGTCATTGAAGTCAGATCGTTGCGTTTCATTGTGTACTAAAGGTGAGATTATTGTGTTGTGTACTAAAAGACAGGTTGTTGTATTGTGGTGTGTTGTGTACTAAAGTGAGATCATCGTTGTGTCGTGTACTAAAGTGGGATCATCAGTGTTGTGTTGTTGTGTACTAAAGTGAGATCATCATTGTGTTGTGTTGTTGTGTACTAAAGTGAGATCATCATTGTGTTGTGTTTACTAAAGTGAGATCATGGTTGCTGTGTTGTTGTGTACTAAAGTGAGATCATGGTCGTGTTGTTGTGTACTAAAGTGAGATCATCGTTGTGTTGTGTTGTGTACTAAATTGAGATCATGGTTGTGTTGTGTTGTTGTGTACTAAAGTGAGATCATCATTGTGTTATGTTGTGTTCCCTAGGTGGAGCAGGGTGAAGAGACAACACCATCACCAGCGACATTCTCCTAAACTGCCAACACACTAAATGGCATCCAATGAGTTTGACCTGTAATGGTCTGTGTCCAAAGAGCGTCTTGTTCCAGCGTCTGATTTCCTTCTGTGCGGCGGCTCCCAGCTTCTGGTTGAAACATCTCAACCTTTCAGAAACACTCTGGGGTCACAAAGTTAAACTAACGAATCATAATATATGAGATGGGCGGACTGGTCTGCCCTGTAAAGTTTGAAACTGGTGTACAAACTTGTTCCAGCGATGTCCGTATACCCGGATATCATCATGATCTGTCAATTATAGATAATATAAAGGCCTGTGTGTGAATCACAAGCTGAGCAGGAAGTTCTCTACGAATAGTCAAATATCCTTTATGCCTCCTTTACTTAACCTTTGTGGAAAACGTCATCGGGTCAAGGGGAGATGAAAAGGTGCTTCCTTTCGAACATAGGAAAGAACAGCACTGTTTAAAATGAATTCGACTCCACTTTTCCTAAACGACGTCATTGCGCGACGACGAGCATAGCTGACCTCTGGCGTCTCTAGCGTGGAACTAAAGTTTACCGAAGTTGGACTACAACAAGCGCTCTGTCGATCCATGCATTCTTATCGTATTGATTTCAATCAGGTTGTCACCAACAGTGAGAATGACTTAGGTCGGATATGGGCACACACACACACACACACACAAACTCCACCTCTACGTTGTTTCCTGGTAAAAGAGGACCTAAATTGTGTATATATCTTGTCACATGAGTCTTCAGCAGTAATTGATAAATGTTCAGGCGCAGTAAACCGATATCCCGCCCGCGTCGCCTCGTCTGAACCCACGCGGGGAAGAGAGAGTCACTTTCTCTTTCAGAAGACCACGTGATTTATTTGATATCACTACTGATGACCTAGAAAATAAACAAACTACATTTATACACTATTGGTCAAGACCTATTAATGAGACGCCTACATGGGTTCTCCAATGATATACAAATTTGAAGCGTTCATGAGCGAAAACATCCCACAAAATAATATCTCATAAAGCCGCCCCAGCTTAACATGAGCCACTCTGCCTCAGGTGAGTTAACCCCTCCCACTTTATGGCTTAGTTGAGATAACCCCTCCCACTTTATGACTCAGAAGGGTTAATCGCTCTCACTTTATGACTCGGATGAGGTAACCCCTCCCACTTTATTGGTCAGCGGAGATAACCCCTCGCACTGTCGCTCTGCATCCAC
Organism: Gadus morhua; assembly: GCF_902167405.1. Classification (NCBI taxonomy): domain Eukaryota; kingdom Metazoa; phylum Chordata; class Actinopteri; order Gadiformes; family Gadidae; genus Gadus; species Gadus morhua. The sequence continues at coordinate 3,835,088 of NC_044064.1, forward strand.
AGGCTGTGACTGCCCTCTAGTGGAGGAAATGAAAGCAGAGGAAGACGGGGTGGTGTACAGTATTATGAACAAATGTTGCTGTTTTAGATTATGCATTATAATGCTTATAATGCCACTGTTACTGATAGTTACTGATGTTATTATCCAGCTTTTGCTGTTATGGGTGGATAATTCTCTATGTAATCTAAATCTACAGTTGGTTTATAAAATAACCAATGTGAAGTTCGGAATACATTAGAGTTACACGTAAAGCAGCTGTTGCTGTTTTAGGTGGATAATGTGATTGAACCAAACAATTAAATAAATTAAGAATTTTAAAACATTCTGTTGAATGAATAGTTGTTTTATTTGCACACTAACAGTTAACGTTAAAACATAAAGACGCAGGCGTATCGCCTCCAAATGTATGTTGGGTAATAAATGTTTTAATCGCATAGCTGCCCACAGAATCGATGCGTCCTCATCAATCACTTGTCAACAGTGCAGAATTCGGCTAACCACCGTGAGCACTGAGCAGGTTATTTAAGAGACACAATATTCAAATTGTTGACATTCTATGGAAAAAATAACATTCTAATTGCTAAATTAACAAAGAGTCCATTTGAATATGAAATAATATGTGTGAATAACAGAGCTAGAGACTTGAGGCTTGATTTGACCTGCGAGACTGGACTCTGATTCCCTGCTGTGAGACTGGACTCAGACTCCCTGCTGTGAGACTGGACTCTGACTCCCTGCTGTGAGACTGGACTCTGACTCCCTGCTGTGAGACTGGACTCTGACTCCCTGCTGTGAGACTGGACTCTGACTCCCTGCTGTGAGACTGGACTCTGACTCCCTGCTGTGAGACTGGATTCTGACTCCCTGCTGTGAGACTGGACTCAGACTCCCTGCTGTGAGACTGTTCTGGACTTGGCCTACTTGACACTTGAATGCTGGGAGACTCGGGTCTCTCTCTCTGGACAAGAAAGAAAAGATGTGGTCAGATTCCACAAAGGCTGTTTTAAACGATCAGTGTTTCATATCATCACTGCATGCATCGTTAGTCTGTTGCATCGTTATTCCAATAAAACAATGCTTCCAAATCCATCCCTTCTTTGAACTGGTCTGCTGCCAGCCCTGATAAGGGGAATGACTCCATGCAGGCTAAGATAGGCCTAGTGTTGATGATGAATCGAATATCGGAATAATAAAAAATATGACAAGAGAGCGAAGTACGACAGACAAGAAGTGACACAACAACAAGCAAATAAATCATTGACTGAAGAGTGTCCGGGCAGTGTGTGTGTGTGTGTGTGTGTGTGTGTGTGTGTGTGTGTGTGTGTGTGTGTGTGTGTGTGTGTGTGTGTGTGTGTGTGTGTGTGCGTGTGTGTGTGTGTGTGTGTGTGTGTGTGTGTGTGTGTGTGTGTGTGTGTGTGCGCGTGCGGTCCGACGCCCTGACCAGCGTTACTGTGACAAGAGTTCATGTTTCTTATGATCTTCCTCCACCAGCGTCCTGATATCAGATGTCTTATGCTGACGGACAAAATACACACACACATACACGCACACACTTACACACACAGCTATATCTAACACACACGGACACGCACATACACAACACACACACACACACACACACACACACACACACACACACACACACACACACACACACACACACACACACACACACCAATCTACGCACATACACTCGACACATTTATCTGAACTGTAAATACATGAACATTACATTGATGAAGATTGGATATATTATGATGAATGAACATAATGTGAACATAATGTATATCTAAACCTTATATCTCTCCGGCCATTATTTATAAGTGAAGATATTGAATAAGTGAATAGTGAATTATTTCAAGGTTACATGAAACTTGATCGAAGTTGTGTGTGTGTTTAAGTTAGTTTCACTTTAGGTTCTCCTGGTAACTAATGACGTCAAAGCCATATTGAATTCCTACTGGTCCAGACCGGCCTCTCCCTCTCGCACCGTCTCTTGTTTGCAGGTTTCCTGTCAGTCCGTCTGATGCTGGAGTCGGAGTCGCGTCTCTGTGGATAATATCATCGATCTGTTCTTCTGATTGCATCGATATGAAGGCGCTAATAGGGCTGCTGCTGTTGGTCTTTGGTCACAATGTGTCCTCGGGTAAGATCGATTAGAGTTTTTAACTTTCAAAATGATCTTTCCAAATGTTTCGTTTCTGGTTCCGGAAGAGACGACGCTTAGATTCCCTAATTTCGTTGAAAAGCATTTGATTATCCTCTCTAATGAGTTTAATCCACAGCATTATTTATATTTTACTGTGTATATTTTAACTAGGTTCTACTTTGAAAACGAAACCAGCGCACTGGTTTGATGACGTCGTTCCTAAATGTACAATCTATTATCAGATCCAAAAATTAAACTTCAGTTAGGAGGGAATCCAATGTGTACTTTAAGTCTATTGTTAATCCTAAGAATTATATTAACACTCATAACAATCTTATTAACTCGTCAACATTCTTGAAAAATCATCACGCGCACGTACACACACACACACACACACACACACACACACACACACACACACACACACACACACACACACACACACACACACACACACACACACACACACACACACGTTGCTATCAATACATTATGAAATATAATAATTATTTTACTATAGGCCTAGTAATTATTATCATTCCAATGATAGCAATCTGAAGATAGTTAAAATGCTGTAATCGAATACAGAAATTCACCAATATACTTAGAATTATAAAAACATTGGAATAGTTATTTAAATAATCGTTTAATATTATATAATGGATAGTATTAACCTGTTTGTCTCTCTTACTGTCGGTCTGCCGTGATGTACTGTATTAACCCTCCTGTTATGTTCCGGGTCAAATTGACCCGTTTTAAAGTTTGAGGATCTAAAATAGTTAAAAGTATTTTTTCAGTATGAAACTTCTTCTGCTTGCCTTAATTAGTGTAATCAACATATAATATGAAAATATTTCATCTCACATATTTGCAACCACCCCCTGCATGTTTATATCACATAGATACTGTTCGGGTCAATTTGACCCAGCAGTAAAACTGGAGGTAAAAGGGTGTCAGAAATGTCAGACTAATTCTTTCTTTACAACTGTGAGACAATTTTCACCCAATTCACACACACACGCACACACACACGCGCACACACACCTACGCGCACACACACCTACGCGCACACACACACACACACACCTACGCACACACACACAGGTGCAATTTTTATGACTTTTGACGAGAACCATTTATGTTCTCTGTTCTCGCGGGAAAACTCCAACCACATTCAGTGGACACTCAACAGGGGAGGGTCAAAATATATCAAATATTCTCTGCATGGGAGTCCTACCAACATTACACTCTGTCAAGCAGACCTTTACAAAATGAGCAGCAGAAGCAAATGGATGACAGTCCAGGAGGCTCGGGCCTTCATCACTGATCATGACAGTGAAATAGAGGAGGATGTGTCTGAAGACAAAGACGATCTTGAGCCAAATTCAGATTCTAATGAATCTGATTTTGAACCAGATGAGGGAATTGCTATTCCTATTCCTCCAAGCAAGACATTCATGTCAAAACATGGTGAAATACAGTGGTCTTCATCCCCAAATATGAGTCAGGCGAAACTGTCTGCAGAAAACATAATAAAGACAGTGCCAGGGCCCACTAGGATGGCAGTGACGCGTGTGACTGACATCAAGTCAGCTTTTGAGCTGGTCATGCCCAATTCAATACAGAAAATCATTCTGGAAATGACTAATCTATGAGGGAGGCGTGTTTCTGGGGAGAAGTGGAAAGAGCTGGACAAAACACATTTAGATGCGTATTTTGGGCTCCTCATCCTGGCTGGGGTCTATAAGTCCAAGGATGAATCGACAGCCAGTCTGTGGGATGGGCAGGGCTATATTTCGAGCCACAATGAATGTCTCTGGAGATTTTTCACATTTTCTCCAGAGTAATCCGATTTGATAATCGAGAGACAAAGGCTGGTAGATGGGAGAGAGACAAGCTGGCAGCTGTTAGGACAGTGTGGGACGAGTGGGTAGAGCAACTTTCACTACTCTATAACCCAGGCCCTAATATCACAGTGGATGAAAGGTATAAAGGCCTAACCCATAATAAAGTGGTGAAACATAAAAAAAAAAAAAAGTTTGAACAAATATTTATTTTAATGAAAAACGAGTGAATTATCCTAATTGAACCATTACCTGTTAGAGGTAAGGAACACTATTGCACTAAATATTGATAGAATAGTTACTAATGGAGTTAGTAATGACATGTTCACACTGCTTGTTAGGATTTTTTTGGTTCAGGACATCTTTTGGATAATAAACATGCAACCTGTTAACCTGTTTATCTGTCTACCATGATGTAGGCCAACTGTATTAACCTGTCTGTCCGTCTACAGTGATGTGCTGTATTAACCTGTCTGTCTGTCGGTCTCTCTGTCTGTCTGTCTCCGTGATGTACTGTATTAACCTGTCTGTCCGTCTGTCTACAGTGATTCACTCTCTGCAGTTTTTCCAAACGGCATCGTCTGGACTCCCAACCTTCCCAGAGTATGTGATGGTTGTGATGGTGGATGAGGTTCAGATTGAGTACTATGACAGTAACACCCGGAGAACCATATCCAAACAGGACTGGGCGGACCAGGCCAACAGAGAAGACCCAGACTCCCTGGTGAGGGAAACTGAAAACAGAAAGGGTAACCAGCAGGTCGCCGAAGGCAACATGGGGACTCTGAAGAAGCGCTTTAACCAGACAGGAGGTACGTTTACATCTAATGTCTGACCTCTCACATGGAGATAGACATCATTTAACCCCAGAATAAAGTTTAACCATACTCCTAAACACACACACACACACACACACACACACACACACACACACACACACACACACACACACACACACACACACACACACACACACACACACACACACACAGTCGCAGGGCCCGGCCGCGGCCCTGCACGTAATGTCACAACTTGCACCAACTGTTCAAATAAATTCAAATAATGCAATTAAATACACTTTTTAATGAACCAGTCACTGCTAAATGATACAACTTATGATTGTCCTTTATTGCTATAAAAAATATGGACTTTTCAACAACCCTGAAAAAAATTGATTCTAAAAGATTGTATTCAAAAGGACAAAATGGCAACTCCAAAATACAAATACAATTAAAGTCACAGAAAATGTTACGTGACATTTAGTTAAAGTAGTTAACGTCTACTAATATTATAAAATCTCCCCGCAGTGAATAATCAAGTCACATCTTCTTTAATCAAGGAAACTATTTGCGGGTCTACCGGCTGCATTACCGGAATGTAACCAGCAGGTGGTGATGATGTGCTGCCGTGTTTCTAAGCAGAATATTTATTCCAGTCTGTTGGTTCTTCATTCCCCAATACGAACACACACACACACACACATGTCCAGAAGTATGTGTATATATGTATACAAACACACAAGCACGCACACAGAAGCATCTCATCTGTGTTTGAATGTATTGAATGACCAGCGCACAGTAGCCTGTCTTCAGTCCTCCTGATTCAGCGGGGTCCCTGTCCCTGCCCTCAGCTCCTCTGAACAGCGATGCTCCTTTCAGTGCAGCAGTTTCCTGGTGCCGTACGTTTTCCCCCAGATCAGTAACGCGTCTTCCTACAGTTCAGCAGACATGTCTTTAACCCTGGAGGTGATTGGGACTGTCTGGTGATCCGTTAAAGATAACCTCTGAACTGCTGAGGGAAGCCTCCGCTATATATCCACGGGTAGGGGGTGTAGGGGGGTGTAGGGTGGTGTAGGGGCTGTAGGGTGGTGTAGGGTGGTGTAGGGGGGTGTAGGGGCTGTAGGGTGGTGTAGGGGGGTGTAGGGTGGTGTAGGGGCTGTAGGGTGGTGTAGGGTGGTGTAGGGGGTGTAGGGGGGTGTAGGGTGGTGTAGGGGCTGTAGGGTGGTGTATGGTGGTGTAGGGCGGTGTAGGGTGGGGTAGGGGCTGTAGGGGGGTGTAGGGGCTGTAGGGTGGAGTAGGGGTGTAGGGTGGTGTAGGGGCTGTAGGGTGGTGTAGGTCGGTGTAGGTGGTGTAGGGTGGAGTAGGGTGGTGTAGGGGGTGGAGTAGTTTGAGAATTGTTAATTAGTCCAGTATCATTTCAAACTAATTATTATTCTGTTAACCATTCTACATTATCCAGGTGTGTGGTGACTCCATCACATAAAGACATGTGTTCTGAAGAGGCTCCTGTTTGTCCTTTAGAGTTCCTGCAGAGCTTCACCCCAACAGTTAATCTCTCTCTCTCTCTCTCTCTCTCTCTCTCTCTCTCTCTCTCTCTCTCTCTCTCTCTCTCTCTCTCTCTCTCTCTCTCTCTCTCTCTCTCTCTCTCTCTCTCTCTCTCTCTCTCTCTCTCTCAGGTGCCCACATTATTCAGAGCATGACTGGTTGTGAGTGGGATGATGAGGATGGTACTACTGAGGGTTATAACCAGCATGGTTATGATGGAGAGGACTTCCTATCGTTGGACCTGAAGACCCTGACCTGGGTCGCTCCAGTACACCAGGCTTTCAGCACCAAACTGAAATTGGATCACAATACAGCTTATAATCAATACGTGAAGAACTACTACACCAAGGAGTGTGTTGATGACCTGAAGAAGCTTGTGGTCTACGGGAAGAGCACTCTGCAGAGAACAGGTAGAGTCACATGACCTGGTGGGCGTTGACAGTCATGTCTCTGAGTCCCTGTTCTCTCTCTCTGCCTCCCCCCCCTCTCTCTCCCTCCCCCCCTCTCTGACCAAAATATTTAAACAAAGTCCTAATGTCTTGAAATAAACCGTTGTGTTTAACATTATAAAATTCTCTCTCTCTCTCTCTCTCTCTCCCCCCCCTCTCTCTCTCCCAGAGCGTCCGCGGGTGTCTCTGCTCCAGAGGAGCCCCTCCTCCCCAGTGGTGTGCCATGCTACAGGCTTCTACCCTGACAGGGTGGTGGTGTTCTGGAGGAGAGACGGCCAGGAGCTCCATGAGCAGGTGGACCCCGGGGAGGTCCTCCCCAACCACGACGGGACCTTCCAGGTCAGCGTGGACCTGGACCTCACGGCCGTCCCGCAGGAGGACTGGGGGAGGTACGAGTGTGTGGTCCAGCTGAAAGGCATCGAGGACATCTCCACAACACTGGACCCCGCCCACATCAGGACCAACCGGGGTAAGACTGGTGTTGGAGGGGATGGAGGGGGGGAACACATGTCTCACCACCTCCACCTGACCTCATCCCAACCAGTGCCAGGGGCCTCTACCCAGGCGCGTCGGTAGAACGGGGCATTCAAAGCTAGAGCCCCGGATCGCTGTGCTGTCAAAAATAAAATAAAAAAACTAAATAATGATGAAAATAGCCCTGTAGAGTTTAGTTCTTTGTGGTTGTGTCACGTTAAAATTGTACCGGGGGCGAAAATTGTACCGGCCTACGTCATCTTTTGTTTACATCCTGACAACCTGACAACCTGCCATGCAACTGATCTCACTAAAAGGCTGGCAGCACGAAACAGAAATGTCGACGAGATGCGCTGTGCATAGAGAAGAAAGAATACCGACGTTGAATTTGCAACATTTTATTCAAATTATTCTAAATCTGCCCATATATGGACACGTCCAAAACTTTCGGTTTTCACTGGCTACAATGTTGCATCTGCGTCTGCTGGTAATGCAACTGTCACGTTAAAATTGTACCGGGGCGAAAATTGTACCGGCCTACGTCATCGTTTGTTTACATCCTGACAACCTGCTCGGCACCAGACGACGCGATGCAGAAAACATGTTTCCAAACGACGAAATAACATAATACAGATAGCGGATCGCTATCTGTATTATGATAGATAGCGATAACACTTGTTTTTACTTTATATTTGTATTGTATTTAATTGTTTAATCGAAACAATAAAAAAATTTGCCCGCAAAACGGGCGATCGCGTCAAATGACGCGTCAAATCACGTAGGAAGGTTCTTGAACATTCTAGACTATGAAACCTGCTTAAAACACTCAGTTTACTAGCTAAATTTGATTAAACAATTCAATACAATACAAATATAAAGTAAAAACAAGTGTTATCTAGCGAGCCGTTATCTGTATTATGTTTCAAGAACCCTCCTACGTCATTTGACGCGATCGCCCGTTTCGCGGGCAAAACATTTGTCATTTGACGCGATCGCCCGTTTCGCGGGCAATTTTTTTTATTGTTTCGATTAAACAATTAAATAAAATACAAATATAAAGTAAAAACAAGTGTTATCGCTATCTATCATAATACAGATAGCGATCCGCTATCTGTATTATGTTATTTCGTCGTTTGGAAACATGTTTTCTGCATCGCGTCGTCTGTTGCCGGGCAGGTTGTCAGGATGTAAACAAACGATGACGTAGGCCGGTACAATTTTCGCCCCGGTACAATTTTAACGTGACAGTTGCATTACCAGCAGACGCAGATGCAACATTGTAGCCAGTGAAAACCGAAAGTTTTGGACGTGTCCATATATGGGCAGATTTAGAATAATTTGAATAAAATGTTGCAAATTCAACGTCGGTATTCTTTCTTCTCTATGCACAGCGCATCTCGTCGACATTTCTGTTTCGTGCTGCCAGCCTTTTAGTGAGATCAGAGAGTGTTTAGAAAGACAATAAAAATAATACAATATCTTTGGTAAGATGGATATAAGAAGAGAGACCCGCAGTGAATTCAACCCGGTTGAATCCACTTGACATCGGGTAGGTGCATGACAGTGGTACCGTAAAACTTCAACAGCCCGGGATTTATTTGTATCAATCACTGAACCTTCGTACAAAACTCTTGTTCATCAAAGATGGGAAATACTATCAAATGCATTATTGAAACCAGTATGAATATTACCATACATGTTGACCATGCAATCGAATAACGCCTGCACGCACACACGCACACACACACACACGCACGCACGCACGCACGCACGCACGCACGCACGCACGCACGCACGCACGCACGCACGCACGCACGCACGCACGCGCGCGCACAATCCGGAGAGTCGGGAGAATTCCCGGTGGGCCGTTAACGTTCCGGGGTGCCGGGCTGATTACTGTGGGATATCAATATTGCGTTTATAAAAGTTCCTTGCAACGCCGTCCGCCAGCCTGAGCTGTGCAACCGCAACCTCTCACTCACTCAACACACGCAACACTCACAAACTGTCAATGGAGGCATAAAAGTTAGGAGATTTGAGTATTTCCGAGTGCCTGGGTCTACCTGGACACTGCTGAAGCTACTGGGTAAACACACAGCTCTCAGGAGTAGCTCAGTGCAGCAGAACACAGTGGATTTTGGGTAAATGAGTTCTATGAATGGGGCTAATCTCAGATCAGTCCCTGAGTGACCCTGAGCTCCAGAACAGGTTCTAGAGGAATAGTTACACTGAGGCTGTGTTAGTTTTGATTGTAGCATCACGTGACCATAAACATGTGGTTCAATGATGGAGGGATCATCTATTATTACACACCTGATTTTCTTTTCTTGATTTTCTTTCAGGGGACAATCACATCCTTGCTTTCATCCTCACTGGTGTTGCTGTTCTTGCTGTTGTTGTTGCTGCTGTTGTTGGAGTCTTTCTGTACCAGAAGAGGAACGGTGAGTGAATCAAACTCTCCAGGAGGACTGACACCTGATTTCCACCTGCTCCTACTTCCTGTCCCCTTCCTAGACTCTGATTGGTTGTCTTCACACATTGGTGGTCTGGTTGTATAAACCTCCACCTCTGAATGATGAACCTCCTCCAATGTCGTGTCCATAGAGATGTTGTGGCATTAAGAATATGAAAGTCTAATAACATGAGGATATTCTCCACGGTTACAACACTAATCATTTCTCTTGATCCTTAGATTCAGACAAGCGTCACAAACCAGTTGGTGAGTAAAATGTGTTTTTACTTCAGTTCTTCTCTTATGATTAACGCCACTACCAACATAGAGATCTTGGTGACTTGTCTAGCTCACTGGACTATACAGCTCTATAGATCTAGATACATCTAGCTCACTGGACTATACAGATCTGTAGATCTAGATACATCTAGCTCACTGGACTACATCGCTCTATAGATCTAGATACATCTAGCTCACTTGACTATACAGCTCTATAGATCTAGATACATCTAGCTCACTGGACTATACAGCTCTATAGATCTAGATACATCTAGCTCACTGGACTATACAACTCTGTAAATCTAGATACATCTAGCTCACTGGAGTACACCGCTCTATAGATCTAGATACATCTAGCTCACTGGACTATACATCTCTGTAGATCTAGATACATCTAGCTCACTGGACTATACAGCTCCATAGATCTAGATACATCTAGCTTACTGGGCTATACAGCTCTATAGATCTAGATACATCTAGCTCAGTCATGACTTCCCCTCCTCCCATTCTGCTACTTCCCAGGTTCTGTAACCAGCTCTGAGAACACTGAGGGGCAGAATCCGTCTCCTGAGGCCCAACCTCTGACCACAGTCAGTATTTCATCAATTTACAATACTTATTCTAAGTAACATATATTTACAGTTATATTTATTAGCAGCCTACTTCATCACAGCAATAGTAATACTAATATATTAACAGTAAATCATGACAGTAATAGATTAACATTCATATTTTAACGGTACTTCATCACAGTAATATGTTAACAGTACATCATCACAGTGATAATGTGTTTAATGTTTAATGCTGACTTGTTCTTCCTTGCTGTTTAGGTTCGAAGTTAAATCATGAAGAGGCTTCTCACGTTCACCTTCAGACACGTGCCGTCCATATGGGCAGGTGGGGCAGCGAACTACTTTCAAAAGCATCCTCCCAAAAAAATAGTTACTCATTAAATCATGGCTCCAAGTCTATGTTTAATAATGTGAATTTCACACGAACTATCTATAGCTTCTGTAGGCTTTACGTCTATTTTTGGTCTGTTGACGTTACATTTTGGATGATGGTGGCGATTCTAGTTAAGTTTGACATGTCATGCAATGTGGGGCAGGATAGCTCAGTGACTGCGTTCCTCCGTATGTTTATAGCATAACCCTGCAGGCTGCAATAAGTATTGCAATCCGCGCTAAAAGACGCCAATAGGGGTGTAAAGTCGTCTGCCCCACGGTCATATTCTAGAACTGTAGTTGTTTTAACTCAAATTATTCCGCGCGTATCTTTCGTCGTTTCTATTTCAGATGCGAGTGGTGTTGCACCTGGGATTAACAGTGTTGAGTTTCTGCTAAAAATAATAACCTTTGAGAGGTTAAAATTGGAAAAGCCAAGACCAGATATAAACATTATCCAAAAAACGAAGGATAGGGGGAAAACTTACAAAATAACTTTCTCCCGAGCATGGTATGAAAAAAATGTTTCCCATGTCCACTTTTTCGAGCAAGTGTGTGAACATGACAAGGAGATATATGGACCACGAATGTGAAGCATATATATATATATATATATATATGTATAAATAATGTATATAGAAATATAATAATGTATCATACAGTATTATATATGTATATAATATATACATATTACAAAAACAAATTGTGGGTCTGGTCATACGCCAGTAGTTTCTGCCCCACTGAAATTTAGGATCACCGCACGCTACTGTTCGGCTTCCTAAACCAGGATGGAGTGCACTCAAGGTGAAATGTAACGTTAATTGCTCCCAGGTGAATCGTGACGTTCTCTAATGAAGGGAAATGTATGACACGTTAGATCTACCAACGATCAACCAGTTTACTGAAATAGGTCAAAGGTGCATCTCATGAAGATATTTGTGTAATGTGGAATAGAATTTGTGGCCCAACTGACAGGAACATGAGAGGGGTGGGAAGACTGCACTGTAATTCCTACAGCACTGCATGTACAGTTTACTCAGTTTACTCTACTTTAAGTTGACACGGACTCCAGGGGCCAGCCCTCCGGGACGGCCCGGTCCTTAGAGCCCGCGGGGGCCTGGGGGAGGAGCCCCGCCTCCTTCGCCAGCACCACAGAGTTCAGGGACCAGTACCGAGCCTGGCCCCTCCCGGCCCGGCTCCAGCCCCAGACCCGGGAGTACCGGGCCCCCGAGGGGGACATGGCCCCCCTCCTCTCCACCACCCGGGCCCACTTCGGGGAGCACCGCGGGGTCCAGCGGCCCCCGGGGGCGCGGCCCGCCAGGGAGGCCTCCGTGAGGTCCTCAGTGAGGTCCACCATGAAGGAGGACTTCAGGGCCTGGACCACGGTGCGCCTTCTCCCCGTGGCCCCTCCCCCGCAGGAGCTGGAGTGGCCCCGGGGCCCCTTCGCCCGGACCACCACGGCGCGCGCCTCGTACACGCCCAAGGCCGCCAAAGGTCAAATAAAATGACCTTTCAACTGCACTGTAGAAGAAAGAAAATAGTTTGTATTATATACCACACTAATGAACATTTTCATGTGATATTTTAATTATTAACACCAAACTATTCAAATATTGTGTTTAAGCTGACATTAACAATTATTCTTAAAATGCACATATTGTCACAACTTGCACTAACTGTTCAAATAAGTTCGAAGAACGTATTTAAATAAAAAATGTATGAAACCAGTCACTACCAAAATGATACATCTGATGTTTGACGTTTATTGCTATAAAAAAAATTGACTTTTCAGCGACCAAGAAATTGGATGCTTTCTCAACAAAGGCAGCCTTGTACCTTATATATACACACAACATGTACGACTGGGAAAACATTTGACAAAAAGACTCGGGCCATGATGATCTTCTCCGCCTTCGAGATGAGTTACGATTGACAGCACAGGAAGTTATGTTAGAAGAAATGTATGTTAGTGTGGAGAAAAGTCAAACATTTGTGTTGAAATATGAAACGATGTTACAAGAACATGGCCAACATGTCAAGTATTTAAAGCACAGGTATTAATATTAAGATGCCGTGAACAGGTAAAGGGGTGGTATTGTGCCACCAGGTGTGAGTGTGATTAGCCATGACAAGCCGTTTGAAGACCGGCCGTTGCCTGTGTCTTAGGGACATTAGTGATGGATTTCATGATTATTTTCCTTGATTCAGTCCACGTCGGTCAGTTCGCCAAGAAGAATCGTTCAGAATCGTTGGTTCAGTCGCCTTTCCGGAAGCAGTCAACCATGGAATGCACGGTTCTCAGCTGATTCCTCTCACTCAGCTCCTCTCCCTCGTTCTCAAACAATCGTGCAAACGGTCTTCAATCAACACACAACGTTACAATTAAGTTCCCTTCAGCTGAGGAGCGCATCGTGTTCAGAATCGGGATGTTGTTGCCCAGGCCAGTCCCTCTGCACCACTCTGCTAACTTAACACAGTGAACAGTGAGTCAGCGAGTGGGAGTCGAGTCTGGGAGAACGAACGATAGAGACGAACGAGAGAGAACTGAAACGTGGAATCAAGTCGGTTCGTTCTTGTTAAAGAGTCGTTCCATTGAACTTATTTGGTCGCAAACGAGTCGACCCATCACTAAGTGAAATCATAAGTGGGCGTGTCCACCTAGACTTTTGCTGGATGCACCCCTTTAAGAAAACGCATATTCCAAGCCGCCATATTGGTTGAATCCCATTTACCCACCGTACAATCCCATTGCCCACCGTATAACACACACACACATAACGACAATAGAGTGTTAAAGGAGATATCACCTGCATGCATTTCCAACCAGACATGGAGTTCATATTTGTATTTTTCTCCCACCTTTTCTGTCCCTCGTTTCTTTTCCCTCGGACGGTTCAACTTCACTTGGCGGTCCACTAAAATCTTCTGCCAATACCTTTGCTCATGATCACCTAAAGGAATTACAAAAAACATTAACGCCAAAACATAAACATGCGAGTGATGAGTCTTTGAAGGAACCGATAGATCTCTGAAGAACCGGTTCTCACCAGAGAGCAGATCCAGCGTCCAGCCGTGTTCCTTGGAGACGGCTGAGCGGTCGCTGATGACGGCCTGGGCTTCCCCGGGGGTCTTGAAGCGGATGTGTCCTTCACTGTCTCCCTCCAGTGTGTCCACGTAGGCCACCGTAGATATTTTAGAGAAGGCGTCCTGTAGAAATAAGAAAATACAGACACTGGGATAGAGTCACGGTGCATGTGGCTGGAGCGAACATTTAATGCAGTTCATTAAAAGTATATCTAATAATTGAGAATGATCAGTCGTTACCAGGGCTGTAGTGGGGGGGGGGGGGACGCGGGGGGAAGCCGTCTGTAAAAAAAATTCAGCATGTTACAAAAAATAATATATATATATTTGTTTTTACCATGGCAGCGCCGTCTGCTCAGTGTGTGGTGACTGCAGGCCCAGCCTCTCTGTAAAGTGGTGGTAGCGTGGCGATGTTAGGAGCTCTGGTTACTTTGGATTTGCTCCATCAATGTGTTGAGTGACATGAGTGTTGGTCTCTAGACCTGTTGGTGGGCCTATTGTTTTAATAAGTTTCCATATTTGGCAAGTTACAACACTGAACTCACTGAACACTGAACAACTCTGAATGTGCGTGAACACGGGATTCCTTTTTGATGACATCATACACAGTCCCCCCCCCCTACTAAAAAAATCCCCACTACACCACTGCTGCATAGGGTGTTTGATTTAACGACAATAAAAAACATGCATTTGGCCGTAGTTTATCAAGATTATTTTACAATGTTGTGTTGCGTTGTGGTGTAATTAACTGTGCTCTAACAGTTACCCTGGCTCTAACTTTAAATTTGGTTTGTCATTGAAGTCAGATCGTTGCGTTTCATTGTGTACTAAAGGTGAGATTATTGTGTTGTGTACTAAAAGACAGCTTGTTGTATTGTGGTGTGTTGTGTACTAAAGTGAGATCATCGTTGTGTCGTGTACTAAAGTGGGATCATCATTGTGTTCCACAAAGTGAGATCATCATTGTGTTGTGTACTAAAGTGAGATCATCAGTGTTGTGTTGTTGTGTACTAAAGTGAGATCATCATTGTGTTGTGTTATGTACTAAAGTGAGATCATCATTGTGTTGTGTTTACTAAAGTGAGATCATGGTTGTGTTGTTGTGTACTAAAGTGAGATCATGGTTGTGTTGTTGTGTACTAAAGTGAGATCATCGTTGTGTTGTGTTGTGTAGGCTACTAAATTGAGATCATGGTTGTGTTGTGTTGTTGTGTACTAAAGTGAGATCATCATTGTGTTATGTTCTGTTCCCTAGGTGCAGCAGGGTGAAGAGACAACACCATCACCAGCGACATTCTCCTAAACTGCCAACACACTAAATGGCGTCCAATGAATTTGACCTGTAATGGTCTGTGTCCAAAGAGCGTCTTGTTCCAGCGTCTTGTTCCAGCGTCTGATTTCCTTCTGTGCGGCGGCTCCCAGCTTCTGGTTGAAAACATCTCAACCTTTCAGAAACACGCTGGGGTCACAAAGTTAAACTAACGAATCATAATATATGAGATGGGCGGACTGGTCTGCCCTGTAAAGTTTGAAACTGGTGTACAAACTTGTTCCAGCGATGTCCGTATACCCGGATATCATCATGATCTGTCAATTAGATAATATAAAGGCCTGTGTGTGAATCACAAGCTGAGCGGGAAGTTCTCTACGAATAGTCAAATATCCTAACCTTTATGCCTCCTTTACTTAACCTTTGTGGAAAACGTCATCGGGTCAAGGAGAGATGAAAAGGTGCTTCCTTTCGAACATAGGAATGAACAGCACTGTTTAAAATGAATTCGACTCCACTTTTCCTAAACGACGTCATTGCGCGACGACGAGCATAGCTGACCTCAAGCGTCTCTAGCGTGGAACTAAAGTTTACCGAAGTTGGACTACAACAAGCGCTCTGTCGATCCATGCATTCTTATCGTATTGATTTCAATCAGGTTGTCACCAACAGTGAGAATGACTTAGGTCGGATATGGGCACACACACACAAACTCCACATCTACGTTGTTTCCTGGTAAAAGAGAACCTAAATTGTGTATATATCTTGTCACATGAGTCTTCAGCAGTAATTGATAAATGTTCAGGCGCAGTAAACCGATATCCCGCCCGCGTCGCCTCGTCTGAACCCACGCGGGGAAGAGAGAGTCACTTTCTCTTTCAGAAGACCACGTGATTTATTTGATATCACTACTGATGACCTAGAAAATAAACAAACTACTTTTATAGACTATCGGTCAAGACCTATTAATGAGACGCCTACATGGTTGGGTTCTCCTATGATATGCGTATTTGAAGCGTTCATGAGCGAAAACATCCCACAAAAAAATATATCTCATAAAGCCGCCCCAGCTTAACATGAGCCACTCTGGCTCAGGTGAGGTTACCCCTCCCACTTTATGGCTCAGATGAGATAACCCCTCCCACTTTATGACTCAGATGAGGCAACCCCTCCCACTTTATGGGTCAGCGGAGATAACCCCTCGCACTGTCACTCTGCATCCACAGGCCGTGACTGCCCTCTAGTGGAGGAAATGAAAGCAGAGGAAGACGGGGTGGGGTGGGCCTACAACTGATGTACATTATTATGAATAAATGTTGCTGTTTAAGATAATGCATTATAATGCTTCTAATGCTACTGTTACTGATAGTTACTGATGTTATCATCCAATTTTTGCTGTTTTGGGTAGATAATTCTCTATGTAATCTAAATCTACAGTTGGTTTATAAATTAACCAATGGGCAGTTACAAATACATAACAGTTACACCTAAAGCAGCTGTTGCTGTTTTAGGTGGATAATGTGATGACACCGAACAATTTAATAAATCTAGAATTTTCAAACTTTGTGTTGAATGAATAGTTGTTTTATTTGCACACTAACAGTTAACGTTAAAACATACAGACGCAGGCGTGTTGCCTCCAAATGTATGTTGGGTAATAAATGTTTTAATCGCATAGCTGCCCACAGAATCGATGCGTCCTCATCAATCACTTGCCAACAGTGCAGAATTCGGCTAACCACCCTGAGCAAGGAGCAGGTTATTAAAGAGACACAAAATTCAAATTGTTGACATTCTATGGAAAAAAAACAGTCTAACTGCTCAATTAACAAAAAGTCAATTTGAATATGAAATAATATGTGTGAATAACAGAGCTGGAGACTTGAGGCTTGACTCGACCTGTGAGACTGGACTCTGATTCCCTGCTGTGAGACTGGACTCTGACTCCCTGCTGTGAGACTGGACTCTGACTCCCTGCTGTGAGACTGGACTCTGACTCCCTGCTGTGAGACTGGACTCTGACTCCCTGCTGTGAGACTGGACTCTGACTCCCTGCTGTGAGACTGGACTCTGACTCCCTGCTGTGAGACTGGACTCTGACTCCCTGCTGTGAGACTGGACTCTGACTCCCTGCTGTTAGACTGGACTCTGACTCCCTGCTGTGAGACTGGACTCTGACTCCCTGCTGTGAGACTGGACTCTGACTCCCTGCTGTGAGACTGGACTCTGACTCCCTGCTGTGAGACTGTTCTGAACTTGACCAACTTGAGACTTGAATGCTGGGAGACTCGGGTCTCTCTCTGGAGACAGAAAGAAAAGATGTGGTCAGATTCCACAAGGGCTGTTTTAAACGATCAGTGTATCATATTATCACTGAATGCATCGTTAGTCTGTTGCATTGTTATTCCAATAAAACAATGCTTCCAAATCTATACCTTCTTTGAACTGGTCTGCTGCCAGCCCTGATAACGGGAATGACTCCATGCAGGCTAAGATAGGCCTAGTGTTGATGATGAATCGAACATCTGAATAATAGAAAATATGACAAGAGAACGAAGTACGACAGAAAAGAAGTGACAACAATAAGCAAATAAATCATTGACTGAAAAGTGTGTGTGTGTGTGTGTGTGTGTGTGTGTGTGTGTGTGTGTGTGTGTGTGTGTGTGTGTGTGTGTGTGTGTGTGTGTGTGTGTGTGTGTGTGTGTGTGTGTGTGTGTGTGTGTGTGTGTGTGGTCCGACGCCCTGTCCAGCGTTACTGTGACTAGAGTTCTTATTTCTTATGATCTTCCTCCACCAGCGTCCTGATATCAGATGTCTTATGCTGACGGTCAAAATACGCACACACATACATGCACACCCTCACACACACACACAAACACACACCTATCTACGCACGTACACTCGACACATATTTAGCTGAACTGTAAATATATAAACATTATATAGATGAAGATTAGATATAGCTAAACATTATGATGAACATAATGTATATCTAAACATTATATCTCTCTGGTCATTATTTATAAGAGAAGATTATGTTCAGCTGAACATGATATTGTAAGAACAATTATTTCAGGGTTACAAGAAACTTGATCGCAGCTACAGTGCGCGTGCGTGCGTGCGTGTGTGCCTACATTTAAGTCAGTTTCACTTTAGGTTCTCCTAGTAACTATTGACGTCAAAGCCGTATTGAATTCCTATTGGTCCAGACCGGCCTCTCCCTCTCGCGCCGTCTCTTGTTCGCAGGTTTCCTGGTCAGTCCGTCTGATGCTGGGATTGGAGTCGCGTCTCTGTGGATAATCTCATCTAGCTATTCTTCTGATTACATCGATATGAAGGCGCTAATAGGGCTTCTGCTGTTGGTCTTTGGTCACGATGTGTCCTCAGGTAAAACGGATTACAGTTTTTAATTTTCAAAATGATCTTTCCAAAAGTTTCGTTTCTGGTTCCTGAAGAGACGACGCTTAGATTCCCTAATTTGGTTGAAAAGCATTTGATTATCCTCTCTAATGAGTTCAATTAATCCACAGCATGATTCATATACTGTGAATATTTAAACCAAAATAAGAACATTTATTTTCGGTTCAACTGTGAAAACGAAACCAGCGGATTGGTTTGATGACGTCTTTCCTAAATGTACAATCTATTATCAGATCCAAACATTAAACCTCAGTTAGGAGGGAATCCGATGCGTAATTTAAGTCTACTTTTAATCCTAAATATTATATTAACACTCAGATTATTTTATTAACTTGTCAACGTTCTTGGAGAATCACGCACGCGCACGCGCACACACACACACACACACACACACACACACACGGCAATATAATTATTATCGTTGCTATCAATATATTATTATGAAATATAATAACTGTATTGTTATAACATTAATTATTATCATTCCAATAATAGCAATCTGAAGATACTTAAAATGCCGTCATTGAATACAGAAATTCACCAATATACTTATAATAATAAAAACATTGTAATAGTTATTTAAATAATCCTTTATCATTATGTAATGGATAGTATTAACCTGTCTGTCTGTCTCTCTGTCGGTCTGTCTGTCTACCGTGATGTACTGTATTAACATGTCTGTCTGTCTCTCTGTCTGTCTGTCTCCGTGATGTACTGTATTAACCTGTCTGTCCGTCTGTCTACAGTGATTCACTCTCTGCAGGTTTTCTACACGGGGTCATCTGGACTCTCAACCTTCCCAGAGTTTGTGAATGTTGTGATGGTGGATGAGGTTCAGGTTGAGTACTATGACAGCAACACCCAGAGAATCATAACCAAACAGGACTGGGCGGACCAGGATTACAGAGAAGTCCCAGACTTCCTGGTGAGGGAAACTGAAAACAGAAAGGGTCAACAGCAGGTCCTCAAAGGCAACATTGGCACTCTGAAGAAGCGCTTTAACCAGACAGGAGGTACGTTTACATCTAATGTCTGACCTCTCACATGGAGATAGACATCATTTAACCCCAGAATAAAGTTTAACCATACTCCTAAACACACACACACACACACACACACACACACACACACACACACACACACACACACACACACACACACACACACACACACACACACACACACACACACACACACACACACACACACACACACACACGGCCCGGACGGTCGCAGGGCCCGGCCGTGGCCCTGCACCTAATGTCACAACTTGCACCAACTGTTCAAATAAATTCAAATAATGCAATTAAATACACTTTTTAATGAACCAGTCACTGCTAAATGATACAACTTATGATTGTCCTTTATTGCTATAAAAAATATGGACTTTTCAACAACCCTGAAAAAAATTGATTCTAAAAGATTGTATTGAAAAGGACAAAATGGCAACTCCAAAATACAAATACAATTAAAGTCACAGAAAATGTTACGTGACATTTAGTTAAAGTAGTTAAGTCTGTTGGTTCTTCATTCCCCAATACGAACACACACACACACACACACACACACACACACACACACGTCCAGAAGTATGTGTATATATGTATACAAACACACAAGCACGCACACAGAAGCATCTCATCTGTGTTTGAATGTATTGAATGACCAGCGCACAGTAGCCTGTCTTCAGTCCTCCTGATTCAGCGGGGTCCCTGTCCCTGCCCTCAGCTCCTCTGAACAGCGATGCTCCTTTCAGTGCAGCAGTTTCCTGGTGCCGTACGTTTTCCTCCAGATCAGTAACGCGTCTTCCTACAGTTCAGCAGACATGTCTTTAACCCTGGAGGTGATTGGGACTGTCTGGTGATCCGTTAAAGATAACCTCTGAGCTGCTGAGGGAAGCCTCCTCTATATATCCACGGGTAGGGGGTGTAGGGGGGAGTAGGGGTTGTAGGGTGGTGTAGGGGCTGTAGGGGGGTGTAGGGTGGAGTAGGGTGGTGTAGGGGGTGTAGGGTGGAGTTGGGTGGTGTAGGGGGTGTAGGGGGGTGTAGGGAGGTGTAGGGTGGAGTTGGGTGGTGTAGGGGGCGTAGGGGGGTGTAGGGAGGTGTAGGGTGGAGTTGGGTGGTGTAGGGGGCGTAGGGGGTGTAGGGGGGTGTAGGGAGGTGTAGGGTGGAGTAGGGTGGTGTAGGGGGTGTAGGGGGGTGTAGGGAGGTGTAGGGAGGTGTAGGGTGGTGTAGGGTGGAGTAGGGTGGTGTAGGGGCTGTAGGGGGTGTGGGGGGTGTAGGGGGCTGTAGGGTGGTGTAGGGGGTGTAGGGGGGTGTAGGTGGTGTAGGGTGGGGTAGGGGCTGTAGGGTGGTGTAGGGTGGTGTAGGGTGGAGTAGAGGCTGTAGGGTGGTGTAGGGTGGTGTAGGGGGTGTAGGGTGGTGTAGGGGCTGTAGGGGCTGTAGGGTGGGGTAGGGGCTGT
Source organism: Gadus morhua (assembly GCF_902167405.1). Taxonomy (NCBI): domain Eukaryota; kingdom Metazoa; phylum Chordata; class Actinopteri; order Gadiformes; family Gadidae; genus Gadus; species Gadus morhua. Next base: position 3,856,238 of record NC_044064.1, read on the forward strand.
AGGGTGGTGTAGGGGGTGTAGGGTGGTGTAGGGGGTGTAGGGGGGTGTAGGTGGTGTAGGGTGGGGTAGGGGCTGTAGGGTGGTGTAGGGTGGTGTAGGGTGGAGTAGAGGCTGTAGGGTGGTGTAGGGTGGTGTAGGGGGTGTAGGGTGGTGTAGGGGCTGTAGGGGCTGTAGGGTGGGGTAGGGGCTGTAGGGTGGGGTAGGGGCTGTAGGGTGGTGTAGGGGGGTGTAGGGTGGTGTAGGGTGGTGTAGGGGCTGTAGGGCGGTGTAGTTTGAGACTTGTTAATTAGTCCAGTATCATTTTAAACTAATTATTATTCTGTTAACCACTCTACATTATCCAGGTGAGTGGTGACTCCATCACATAAAGACGTGTTCTGAAGAGGCTCCTGTTTGTAGTCTTTGTGGTCTCACGTCCTTTAGAGTTTCTGCAGAGCTTCACCCCAACAGTTAATCTCTCTCTCTCTCTCTCTCTCTCTCTCTCTCTCTCTCTCTCTCTCTCTCTCTCTCTCTCTCTCTCTCTCTCTCTCTCTCTCTCTCTCTCTCTCTCTCTCTCTCTCTCTCTCTCTCTCTCTCTCTCTCTCAGGTGCCCACATTTTTCAGAGCATGACTGGTTGTGAGTGGGATGATGAGGATGGTACTACTGAGGGTTATCAGCAGCATGGTTATGATGGAGAGGACTTCATATCGTTGGACCTGAAGACCCTGACCTGGGTCGCTCCAGTACATCAGGCTTTCGCCAGCAAACTGAGATTGGATCAGAATACAGCTTATAATCAATACTTGAAGAACTACTACACCAAGGTGTGTGTTGATGAGCTGAAGAAGCTTGTGGTCTACGGGAAGAGCACTCTGCAGAGAACAGGTAGAGTCACATGACCTGGTGGGCGTTGACAGACTCATGTCTCTGAGTCCCGGTTCTCTCTCTCTGCCTCCCCCCTCCCTCTCTCCTTCTTCTCCCTCCCTCCCTCTCCCTCCCTCTCCCCCCTCTCTCTATCTCTGACCACCCTCTCTCTCCACCGTCTCTCTCTCTCTGACAAAAATATTTAAACAAAGTCCTAATGTCTTGAAATAAACCATCGAGACTTACATGACAAGAACACGTGTTTAACATTATAAAATAATCTCTCTCTCTCTCTCTCTCTCTCTCTCTCTCTCTCTCTCTCTCTCTCTCTCTCCCCTCCCCCCCCCCCCCCCCCCCCCCCCCCCTCTCTCCAGAGCGTCCGCGGGTGTCTCTGCTCCAGAGGAGCCCCTCCTCCCCAGTGGTGTGCCATGCTACAGGCTTCTTCCCTAACAGGGTGGTGGTGTTCTGGAGGAGAGACGGCCAGGAGCTCCATGAGCAGGTGGACCCCGGGGAGGTCCTCCCCAACCACGACGGGACCTTCCAGGTCAGCGTGGACCTGGACCTCACGGCCGTCCCACAGGAGGACTGGGGGAGGTACGAGTGTGTGGTCCAGCTGAAAGGCATCGAGGACATCTTCACCCCCCTGGACCCCGCCCTCATCAGGACAAACTGGGGTAAGACTGGTGTTGGAGGGAATGGAGGGGGGGAACACATGTCTCACCACCTCCACCTGACCTCATCCCAACCACTGCCAGGGGCCTCTACCCAGGCGCGTCGGTAGACCGGGGCATTCGAGGCTATAGCCCCGGATCGCTGTGCCGTAAAAAATAAAATAAAAAAACATGATAATGATGAAAATAGCCCCGTAGAGTTTACTTCTTTGTGGTTGCATCACAAGCAGACGCAGATGCAACATTGTAGACCGTGAAAACCGAAAGATTCGGACGTGTCCATATATGGGCAGATTTATAAATAATTTGTTGCAAAATGTTGCAAATTCAACGTCGGTATTCTTTCTTCTCTATGCACAGCGCATCTCGTCGACATTGCTGTTTCGTGCTGCTAGCCTTTTAATGAGATCAGAGAGTGTTTAGAAGGACAGTAATACAATATCTTTGGTGAGATGGATATAAGAAGAGAGACCCGCAGTGAATTCAACCCGGTCCACTTGACATCGGGTAGGTGCATGACAGTGGTACCATAAACCTTCAACAGCCCGGGATTCATTTGTTTCAATCACTGAACTTTCGAACAAAACTATTGTTCAGCAAAGATGGGAAATACTATCAAATGTATTATTGAAACCAGTATGAATATTACCGTACATGTTGACCCCGACGGACTGCGGGGGAAAGTGAGGCAGTCGTGGGGGGGCCCAAGGCAGAGGGGGGGCCCCCCCGTCAACGATTGTTCTCTACCCAGTTCTCTATTCAGTGCAGGGGGCTGGTAGGGGGAATCCGGGGGGGGGGGGGGCCCATCAGTACCTCTTGTATAGGGGCCCAGGATTTGGTGCAACGGCCCTGCACACACACACACACACACACACACACACACACACACACACACACACACACACACACACACACACACACACACACACACACACACACACACACACACACACACACACACACACGTTATCGGGAGAATTCCCGGTGGGCCGGTAACGTTCCGGGGCCGCCTGGCTGATTACTGCGGGATATCAATATTGCGTTTATAAAAGTTCCTTGCAACGCGTCCGGCAGCCTGAGCTGTGCAACCGCAACCTCTCACTCACTCAACACACGCAACACTCACAAACTGTCAACGGAGGCATACAAGTTAGGAGATTTGAGTATTCCTGGAGTGCCTGGGTCTACCTGGACACTGCTGAAGCTACTGGGTAAACACACAGCACTCCGGAGTAGCTCAGTGCAGCAGAACACGGTGGATTGTGGGTAAATGAGTTCTATGAATGGGGCTAAGCTCAGATCAGTCCCTGAGTGACCCTGAGCTCCAGAACAGGTTCTAGAGGAATAGTTACACTGAGGCTGTGTTAGTTTTGATTGTAGCATCACGTGACCATAGACATGTGGTTCAATGATGGAGGGATCATCTATTATTACACACCTGATTTTCTTTTCTTGATTTTCTTTCAGGGGACAATCACATCCTTGCTTTCATCCTCACTGGAGTTGCTGTTGTTGCTGCTGTTGCTGTTGTTGTTGGAGTCTTTCTGTACCGGAAGAGGAACGGTGAGTGAATCAAACTCTCCAGGAGGACTGACACCTGATATCCACCTGCTCCTACTTCCTGTCCCCTTCCTAGACTCTGATTGGTTGTCTTCACACATTGGTGGTCTGGTTGTAGAAGCCTCCACCTCTGAATGATGAACCTCCTCCAATGTCGTGTCCATAGAGATGTTGTGGCATTAAGAATATGAAAGTCTAATAACATGAGGATATTCACCACGGTTACAACACTAATCATTTCTCTTGATCCTTAGATTCAGACAAGCGTCACAAACCAGTTGGTGAGTAAAATGTGTTTTTACTTCAGTTCTTCTCTTATGATTAACGCCACTACCAACATAGAGATCTTGGTGACTTGTCTAGCTCACTGGACTATACAGCTCTATAGATCTAGATACATCTAGCTCACTGGACTATACAGCTCTATAGATCTAGATACATCTAGCTCACTGGACTATACAGCTCTATAGATCTAGATACATCTAGCTCACTGGACTATACAGATCTGTAGATCTAGATACATCTAGCTCACTGGACTACATCGATCTATAGATCTAGATACATCTAGCTCACTTGACTATACAGCTCTATAGATCTAGATACATCTAGCTCACTGGACTATACAGCTCTATAGATCTAGATACATCTAGCTCACTGGACTATACAACTCTGTAAATCTAGATACATCTAGCTCACTGGAGTACACCGCTCTATAGATCTAGATACATCTAGCTCACTGGACTATACATCTCTGTAGATCTAGATACATCTAGCTCACTGGACTATACAGCTCTATAGATCTAGATACATCTAGCTTACTGGGCTATACAGCTCTATAGATCTAGATACATCTAGCTCAGTCATGACTTCCCCTCCTCCCATTCTGCTACTTCCCAGGTTCTGACACCAGCTCTGAGAACACTGAGGGGCAGAATCCGTCTCCTGAGGCCCAACCTCTGACCACAGTCAGTATTTCATCAATTTACAATACTTATTCTGAGTAACATATATTTACAGTTATATTTATTAGCAGCCTACTTCATCACAGCAATAGTAATACTAATATATTAACAGTACTTCATGACAGTAATAGATTAACATTCATATTTTAACGGTACTTCATCACAGTAATATGTTAACAGTACATCATCACAGTGATAATGTGTTTAATGTTTAATGCTGACTTGTTCTTCCTTGCTGTTTAGGTTCAAAGTTAAATCATGAAGAGGCTTCTCACGTTCACCTTCAGACACGTGCCGTCCATATGGGCAGGTGGGGCGGCGAACTACTTTCAAAAGCATCCTCCCAAAAAAATTGTTCTTCAGTAAATCATGGCTCCAAGTCTATGTTTAATAATGTGAATTTCACACAAACTATCTATAGCTTCTGTAGGCTTTCCGACTATTTTTGGTCTGTTGACATTACATCGTGGATGATGGTGGCGATTCTAGTTAAGTTTGACATGTCATGCAATGTGGGGCAGGATAGCTCAGTGACTGCGTTCCTCCGTATGTTTATAGCATAACCCTGCAGGCTGCAATAAGTATTTTGTAATCCGCGCTAAAAGACGCCAATAGGGGCGTAAAGTAGTCTGCCCCATTGTCATATTCTAGAACTGTTGTTGTTTTAACTCAAATTATTCCGCGCGTATCTTTCGTCGTTTCTATTTCAGATGCGAGTGGTGTTGCACCTGGGATTAACAGTGTTGAGTTTCCGCTAAAAAAAAAAACCTTTAAGAGGTTAATATTGGAAGAGAAGTTAAAAATCAAACAATTTGGCCCAGACAGACCGGACATAAAAATTATCCAAAAAACGAAGGATAGGGGGAAAACTTACAACCTAACTTTCTCCCGAGCATGGTATGAAAATAATGTGGTTGCACAAAGAGAAACGCTGTGTTTTGTTTTCAATGTCCACTTTTTCGAGCAAGTGTGTGAACAGGACAAGGGGATATATAGACCACGAATGTGAAGCGCATATATATATATATATATATATATATATATATATATATATATATATATATATATATATATATATATATATAATAATGTATAATACAATATTATACATGTATAAAATATACATATTACAAAAACTAATTGTGGGTCGGGTCATAAGCCAGTAGTTTCTGCCCCACTGAAATTTAGGGTCACCGCACGATACTGTTCGGCTTCCTAAACCAGGATGGAGTGCACTCAAGGTGAAATGTAACGTTAATTGCTCCCAGGTGAATCGTGACGTTCTCTAATGAAGGGAAATGTATGACGCATTACATCAACCAACGATCAACCAGTTTACTGAAATAGGTCAAAGGTGTATTTCATGAAGATATTTGTGTAATGTCGGTGAGAATTTGTGGCCCAACTGACAGAAACCTCAGGAGGTGTGGGAGGACTGCACCGTAATTCCTACAGCACTGCATGTACAGTTTACCCTAAGGAGATTGTCCTATGTTCACTTTTCTAATTTAGTTTTTTTCTTTGTGCAATGCAGTGCTGTCTTTTCGTTTCTGTATCGGAATAACATGGTCTGTCAACAATCTACAGTACAAACAGTAAAAGCGTAAATGTGAATCTTGTCCAGTCTCTTGCAATCAATCTCCCACTAAGGTGTAACTTACAATTTACAATAATTGTCATCAGAACTTTAGCCATAGTTTACATCAGAACATCCCTCCAGAGTACACTGTTATATTGACAACATCACTAAGAAATTTGACTTTTCCGTCTTATCTGTACACAATGACACAAGGACTTGTCATTCTGATGGCACTGACATGTTCTTTGACACAGACATTTACTTTTGAGAGATGAACTGAGGATTTTGAGAAAGAGACTGGCTTTCACAGGTAATACATGGTGTTTTGCTATTTGTACGAATTGTTTTGAGCAATGCACTTACTGTTTTGCAAATGTTGAGGATGATTCGAGAAATGTACCAAAGCCCCTGAGAAAAACAGTAAAGTCACAACCCATAGCCCAAGGGACCAGAACGCTCCAGGCAGGGCATCCACAGATGCCCAGCTAAGCCTCCAGGCGTGCCGATACAATCCCCCTCCTTTTGCTTCATAGATATCATACCGAACCTTCACCAAATAAAGTGAGTAACAAGTGATCCTGACTCAGCGACCCTTTTCCCATAGAACACGGCGGTACTCACCACAGGTCCACAGCCACCGTAGGCCAACCGCTCCGTGTCCCGCCGCACCGGCACCTCGTCTCCAGGCAACCAGCCCGCGCCTTAAGTCCAGCCTTTCAACTCCACCGTGTACACACAAATACAAAAGGTCCTCTCCTCGAAGACGCCCAGCAGCGTTGGTCCATCGGGTTACTTTCACTCACCGAACCTCACCTGCTGACCCAGGGACTCTCCGCTCAGTCTCAAACCAGGCCTCGACATTAACGGTTGCCCGCTTGCCCGGGGCAACCAAAAGTCATATTTGGGCCCTTCGACGGCGCCACCGACCACAGCTCCCAGTACCGGCCCCCCGCGGCCCGGCCCCGGAGGCCCCCGGCCCAGCCCGCCTGCCACCCCCCTGGGCCCCCTCTGACGGGGGTCAACACCGGCCACACGGACTCCAGGGGCCAGCCCTCCGGGACGGCCCGGTCCTTAGAGCCCGCGGCGGCCTGGGGGAGGAGCCCCGCCTCCTTCGCCAGCACCACAGAGTTCAGGGACCAGTACCGGGCCTGGCCCCTCCCGGCCCGGCTCCAGCCCCAGACCCGGGAGCACCGGGCCCCCGAGGGGGACATGGCCCCCCTCCTCTCCACCACCCGGGCCCACTTCGGGGAGCACCGCGGGCTCCAGCGGCCCCCGGGGGCGTGGCCCGCTAGGGAGGCCTCCGTGAGGTCCTCGGTGAGGTCCACCATGAAGGAGGACTTCAGGGCCTGGACCACGGTGCGCCGCCTCCCCGTGGCCCCGCCCCCGCAGGAGCTGGAGTGGCCCCGGGGCCCCTCCGCCCGGACCACCACGGCGCGCGCCTCGTACACGCCCAAGGCCGCCCAGCGCTCGCTGAGCTGTAAGCCCCGCCCCCGGCCCCCGAACACCGGGCCCCCCATGGAGAAGGCCTCCGTCTACAGGGCCAGCTTCACGGCCCCACGGGGCCCCGTGAGGGACGGCGCACCCCCCAGGGGTCACGGTGGGGTCATGGAGGTCAGGCTCAGGGACCGCCGCTCTGCTGATGCAATAAGTAATGAACCAGCTTAGGGGGTCACTGCAGCTGCTGACCTTTGACCCCGTGTTTATACCTCCGCACACGACGGGGTGCAAAGGTCAAATAAAATGATGTTTCAACTGCACTGTATTGTAGAAGAAAGAAAATGGTTTGTATTATAGACCACACTAATGAACATTTTCATGTGTTATTTTAATTATTAACAGCAAACTATTCAAATATTGTGTTTAAGCTGACATTAACAATTATTCTTAAAATGCACATATTGTCACAACTTGCACTAACTGTTCAAATAAGTTCGAAGAATGTATTTAAATAAAAAATGTGTTAAACCAGTCACTGCCAAAATGATACATCTGATGTTTGACGTTTATTGCTTTAAAAAAAATTGACTTTTCAGCGACCAAGAAATTGGATGCTTTCTCAACAAAGGCAGCCTTGTACCTTATATATACCCACAACATGTACGACTGGGAAAACATTTGACAAAAAGGCTCGGGCCATGATGATCTTCTCCGCCTTCGAGATGAGCTACGATTGACAGCACGGGAAGTTATGTTAGAAGTTATGTATGTTAGTGTGGAGAAAAGTCTAACATTTGTGTTGAAATATGAAACGATGCTACAAGAACATGGCCAACATGTCAAGTATTTAAAGCACAGGTATTAATATTAAGATGCCGTCAACAGGTAAAGGGGTGGTATTGTGCCACCAGGTGTGAGTGTGATTAGCCATGACAAGCCGTTTGAAGACCGGCCGTTGCCTGTGTCTTAGGGACATTAGTGATGGATTTCGTGATTATTTTCCTTGATTCAGTCCACGTCGGTCAGTTCGCCAAGAAGAATCGTTCAGAATCGTTGGTTCAGTCGCCTTTCCGGAAGCAGTCAACCATGGAATGCACGGTTCTCAGCTGATTCAGACTCAGCTCCTCTCCCTCGTTCTCAAACAATCGTGCAAACGGTCCTCAATCAACACAAAACGTTACAATTAAGTTCCCTTCAGCTGAGGAGCGCATCATGTTCAGAAACGGGATGTTGTTGCCCAGGCCAGTCCCTCTGCACCACTCTGCTAACTTATCACAGTGAACAGTGAGTCAGCGAGTTGGAGTCGAGTCTGGGAGAACGAACGATAGAGACGAAGGAGAGAGAACTGAAACGTGGAATCAAGTCGGTTCGTTCTTGTTAAAGAGTCGTTCCATTTAACTTATTTGGTCGCAAACGACCCATCACTAAGTGACATCACAAGTGGGCGTGTCCACCTAGACTTTTGCTGGATGCACCCCTTTAAGAAAACGCACATTCCAAGCCGCCATATTGGTTGAATCCCATTTGCCCACCGTACAATCTCATTGCCCACCGTATAACACACACACACATAACGACAATAGAGAGTGTTAAAGGAGATATCACCTGCATGCATTTCCAACCAGACATGGAGTTCATATTTGTATTTCTCCCAACTTTTCTGTCCCTCGTTTCTTTTCCCTCGGACGGTTCAACTTCACTTGGCGGTCCACCAAAATCTTCTGCCAATACCTTTGCTCATGATCACCTAAAGGAATTACAAAAAACATTAACGCCAAAACATAAACATGCGAGTGATGAGTCTTTGAAGAAACCGAAAGATCTCTGAGGAACCGGTTCTCACCAGAGAGCAGATCCAGCATCCAGCCGTGTTCCTTGGCGGCGGCCGAGCGGTCGTTGACGACGGCCTGGGCTTCCTCGGGGGTCTTGAAGCGGATGTGTCCTTCACTGTCTCCCTCCAGTGTGTCCACGCAGGCCACCATAGATATTTTAGAGAGGGCGTCCTGTAGAAATAAGAAAAGACAGACACTGGGATGGAGTCACGGTGCATGTGTCTAGAGCGAACATTTATTGCAGTTCATTAAAAATGTATCTGATAATTGAGAATGATCAGTCGTTACCAGGGCTGCAGTGGGCGGGGCACGCGGGGGGACGCCGGCCACACACTTTTTTCAGCATGTTACAAAAAAAAAAGAATATATTCAAAATGATATCTATATTTGTTTTCACTATGGCAGCGCCGTCTGCTCAGTGTGGTGACTGCAGGCCCAGCCTCTCTGTAAAGTGGTGGTAGAGTGGCGATGCTAGGAGCTTTGGTTACTTTGGATTTGCTCCATCAATGTGTTGAGTGACATGAGTGTTGGTCTCTAGACCTGTTGGTGGGCCTATTGTTTTAATACGTGGGGGAATGAGAAAGAAGCAGTATTATTAAACATGTTGATTTTTACAATTGAGATTAACTCAAGTTTCCATATTTGGCAAGTTACAACACTGAACTCACTGAACACTGAACAACTCTGAATGTGCGTGAACACGGGATTCCTTTTTGATGACGTCATACACAGTCCCCCCCCCCACTAAAAAAATCCCCACTACACCACTGCTGCATAGGGCGTTTGATTTAACGACAATAAAAAACATGCATTTGGCCGTAGTTTATCAAGATTATTTTACAATGTTGTGTTGCGTTGTGGTGTAATTAACTGTATTGCAAAGGTTAACAACAAACCTTTGACCCTGGCTCTAACTTTAAATTTGGTTTGTCATTGAAGTCAGATCGTTGCGTTTCATTGTGTACTAAAGGTGAGATTATTGTGTTGTGTACTAAAAGACAGGTTGTTGTATTGTGGTGTGTTGTGTACTAAAGTGGGATCATCGTTGTGTCGTGTACTAAAGTGGGATCATCATTGTGTTCCACAAAGTGAGATCATCATTGTGTTGTGTACTAAAGTGAGATCATCAGTGTTGTGTTGTGTACTAAAGTGAGATCATCATTGTGTTGTGTTGTTGTGTACTAAAGTGAGATCATCATTGTGTTGTGTTTACTAAAGTGAGATCATGGTTGTGTTGTTGTGTACTAAAGTGAGATCATGGTTGTGTTGTTGTGTACTAAAGTAAGATCATCGTTGTGTTGTGTCGTGTACTAAATTGAGATCATGGTTGTGTTGTGTTGTTGTGTACTAAAGTGAGATCATCATTGTGTTATGTTGTGTTCCCTAGGTGGAGCAGGGTGAAGAGACAACACCATCACCAGCGACATTCTCCTAAACTGCCAACACACTAAATGGCGTCCAATGAATTTGACCTGTAATGGTCTGTGTCCAAAGAGCGTCTTGTTCCAGCGTCTTGTTCCAGCGTCTGATTTCCTTCTGTGCGGCCGCTCCCAGCTTCTGGTTGAAAACATCTCAACCTTTCAGAAACACGCTGGGGTCACAAAGTTACACTAACGAATCATAATATATGAGATGGGCGGACTGGTCTGCCCTGTAAAGTTTGAAACTGGTGTACAAACTTGTTCCAGCGATGTCCGTATACCCGGATATCATCATGATCTGTCAATTATAGATAATATAAAGGCCTGTGTGTGAATCACAAGCTGAGCAGGAAGTTCTCTACGAAGTCAAATATCCTAACCTTTATGCCTCCTTTACTTAACCTTCGTGGAAAACGTCATCGGGTCAAGGGGAGAACTAAAGTTTACCGAAGTTGGACTACAACAAGCGCTCTGTCGATCCATGCATTCTTATCGTATTGATTTCAATCAGGTTGTCACCAACAGTGAGAATGACTTAGGTCGGATATGGGCACACACACACACAAACTCCACATCTACGTTGTTTCCTGGTAAAAGATGACCTAAATTGTGTATATATCTTGTCACATGAGTCTTCAGCAGTAATTGATAAATGTTCAGGCGCAGTAAACCGATATCCCGCCCGCGTCGCCTCGTCTGAACCCACGCGGGGAAGAGAGAGTCACTTTCTCTTTCAGAAGACCACGTGATTTATTTGATATCACTACTGATGACCTAGAAAATAAACAAACTACATTTATAGACTATTGGTCAAGACCTATTAATGAGACGCCTACATGGTTGGGTTCTCCAATGATATGCACATTTGAAGCGTTCATGAGCGAAAACATCCCACAAAATAATATCTCATAAAGCCGCCCCAGTTTAACATGAGCCACTCTGGCTCAGGTGAGGTAACCCCTCCCACTTTATGGCTTAGTTGAGATAACCCCTCCCACTTTATGACTCAGAAGGGGTAATCGCTCCCACTTTATGACTCGGATGAGGTAACCCCTCCCACTTTATGGGTCAGCGGAGATAACCCCTCGCACTGTCGCTCTGCATCCACAGATTGTGACTGCCTTCTAGTGGAGGAAATGAAAGCAGAGGAAGACGGGGTGGTGTACAGTATTATGAATAAATGTTGCTGTTTTAGATTATGCTTTATAATGCTTATAATGAATGTCGAATGGACAGACTGGTGAGGAGTGCTGGCTCAGTAGTGGGAACAGAGCTGGACTCTCTGGTGACAGTGGCAGAGAGAAGGACCCTTGACAAACTGCTGTCCATCCTGGACAACACCCACCACCCTCTGCATGACACCTTCACCAGGCAGAGGAGTGTTTTCAGTGGCCGACTGCTGTCCCAGTCCAGCTCCACTAATAGACTAAAAAACTCTTACGTCCCCCTGGCCATCAGACTGTACAACAGCTCCCAGTAAAGGCAGGGAGGACAATAGATAACAACAATGGACATTTTATTTATTTATTCATTACATATTTATATCTGTATTTTTGCACATCCATCTGCACTGTTTTTACGTGTGTTTTCGGCTGCTACTGGATACTTGAATTTCCCCCGGGATTAATAAAGTATCTATCTATCTATCTATCTATCTATCTATCTATCTATCTATCTATCTATCTATCTATCTATCTATCTATCTATCTATCTATCTATCTATCAATCTAATGCCACTGTTACTGATAGTTACTGATGTTATTATCCAGCTTTTGCTGTTTCGGGTGGATAATTCTCTATGTAATCTAAATCTGCAGTTGGTTTATAAAATAACCAATGTGAAGTTACGAATACATTAGAGTTACACGTAAAGCAGCTGTTGCTGTTTTAGGTGGATAATGTGATTGCACCAAACCATTAAATAAATTAAGAATTTTAAAACATTCTGTTGAATGAATAGTTGTTTTATTTTCACACTAACAGTTAACGTTAAAACATACAGACGCAGGCGTATCGCCTCCAAATGTATGCTGGGTAATAAATGTTTTAATCGCATAGCTGCCCACAGAATCGATGCGTCCTCGTCAATCACTTGTCAACAGTGCAGAATTCGGCTAACCACCCTGAGCACTGAGCAGGTTATTAAAGAGACACAATATTCAAATTGTTGACATTCTATGGAAAAAATAACATTCTAATTGCTAAATTAACAAAAAGTCAATTTGAATATGAAATAATATGTGTGGATAACAGAGCTGGAGACTTGAGGCTTGACTTGACCTGTGAGACTGGACTCTGACTCCCTGCTGTGAGAAGGGACTCTGACTCCCTGCTGTGAGACTGGACTCTGACTCCCTGCTGTGAGACTGGACTCTGACTCCCTGCTGTGAGACTGGACTCTGACTCCCTGCTGTGAGACTGGACTCTGACTCCCTGCTGTGAGACTGGACTCTGACTCCCTGCTGTGAGACTGGACTCTGACTCCCTGCTGTGAGACTGGACTCTGACTCCCTGCTGTGAGACTGGACTCTGACTCCCTGCCGTGAGACTCGACTCTGACTCCCTGCTGTGAGACTGGACTCAGACTCCCTGCTGTGAGACTGTTCTGGACTTGGCCAACTTGAGACTTGAATGCTGGGAGACTCGGGTCTCTCTCTCTGGACAAGAAAGAAAAGATGTGGTCAGATTCCACAAGGGCTGTTTTAAACAATCAGTGTATCATATCATCACTGCATGCATCGTTAGTCTGTTGCATCGTTATTCCAATAAAACAATGCTTCCAAATCCATCCCTTCTTTGAACTGGTCTGCTGCCAGCCCTGATAACGGGAATGACTCCATGCAGGCTAAGATAGGCCTAGTGTTGATGATGAATCGAATATCGGAATAATAAAAAATATGACAAGAGAGCGAAGTACGACAGACAAGAAGTGACACAACAACAAGCAAATATATCATTGACTGAAGAGTGTCCGGGAAGTGTGTGTGTGTGTGTGTGTGTGTGTGTGTGTGTGTGTGTGTGTGTGTGTGTGTGTGTGTGTGTGTGTGTGTGTGTGTGTGTGTGTGTGCGCGTGCGGTCCGACGCCCTGACCAGCGTTACTGTGACTAGAGTTCATATTTCTTATGATCTTCCTCCACCAGCGTCCTGATATCAGATGTCTTATGCTGACGGACAAAATACACACACACATACACGCACACACTTACACACACAGCTATATATAACACACACGGACACGCACATACACAACACACACACACACTCACCAATCTACGCACATACACCGACACATTTAGCTGAACTGTAAATATATAAACATTACATTGATGAAGATTAGATACATTATGATGAACATAATGTATATCTAAACCTTATATCTCTCTGGCCATTATTTATAAGTGAAGATAATGTATAGCTGAACATGATATTGTAAGAACAATTATTTCAGGGTTGCATGAAACTTGATCGCAGTTGTGTGTGTGTGTGTGTGTGTGTGTGTGTGTGTGTGTGTGTGTGTGTGTGTGTGTGTGTGTGTGTGTGTGTGTGTGTGTGTGTGTGTGTGTGTGTGTGTGTGTGTGTGTGTGTGTGTGTGTCTGTGTGTGTGTGTGTTTAAGTTAGTTTCACTTCAGGTTCTCCTGGTAACTAATGACGTCAAAGCCATAATGAATTCCTACTGGTCCAGACCGGCCTCTCCCTCTCGCACCGTCTCTTGTTTGCAGGTTTCCTGGTCAGTCCGTCTGATGCTGGAGTCGGAGTCGCGTCTCTGTGGATAATCTCATCGATCTGTTCTTCTGATTGCATCGATATGAAGGCGCTAATAGGGCTGCTGCTGTTGGTCTTTGGTCACGATGTGTCCTCGGGTAAGATCGATTACAGTTTTTAAGTTTCAAAATGATCTTTCCAAATGTTTCGTTTCTGGTTCCGGAAGAGACGCTTAGATTCCCTAATTTCGTTGAAAAGCATTTGATTATCCTCTCTAATGAGTTTAATCCACAGCATTATTCATATTTTACTTTGTATATTTAAACTAGGTTCAACTGTGAAAACGAAACCAGCGCACTGGATTGATGACGTCGTTCCAAAATGTACAATCTATTATCAGATCAAAAAATTAAACTTCAGTTAGGAGGGAATCCAATGTGTACTTTAAGTCTACTGTTAATCCTAATTATTATATTAACACTCATAACAATCTTATTATTAACTCGTCAACGTTCTTGGAGAATCATCACGAGCACGCACACACACACACACACACACACACACACACACACACACACACACACACACACACACACACACACTGCTATCAATATGTCATGAAATATAATAATTATTTTGCTATAGTAATTATTATCATTCCAATGATAGCAATCTGAAGATAGTTAAAATGCCGTAATCGAATACAGAAATTCACCAATATACTTTGAATTATAAAAACATTGGAATAGTTATTTAAATAATCGTTTAATATTATATAATGGATAGTATTAACCTGTCTGTCTCTCTGACTGTCTGTCTGCCGTGATGAACTGTATTAACCTGTCTGTCTGTCTCTCTGTCTGTCTGTCTACCGTGATGTACTGTATTTACCTGTTTATCCGTCTACCATGATGTAGGCCTACTGTATTAACCTGTCTGTCCGTCTCCGTGATGTACTGTATTAACCTGTCTGTCCGTCTGTCTACAGTGATTCACTCTCTGCAGACTTTTGAAACGGCGTCGTCTGGACTCTCAACCTTCCCAGAGTATGTGACTGTTCAGATGGTGGATGAGGTTCAGGTTGAGTACTATGACAGCAACACCCAGAGAATCATAACCAAACAGGACTGGGTGGACCAGGCCAACGAAGACAAAGTCCCAGACTACCTGGAGAGGGTAACTGAAAGGAGAAAGGGTGACCAGCAGGTCGCCAAAGCCAACATGGGGACTCTGAAGAAGCGCTTTAACCAGACAGGAGGTACGTTTACATCTAATGTCTGACCTCTCACATGGAGATAGACATCATATAACCCCAGAATAAAGTTTAACCATACTCCCACACACACACACACACACACACACACACACACACACACACACACACACACACACACACACACACACACACACACACACACACACACACACACACACACACACACACACACACACACACACACACACACACACACACACACACACACACACACGGCCCGGACGGTCGCAGGGCCCGGCCGTGGCCCTGCACCTAATGTCACAACTTGCACCAACTGTTCAAATAAATTCAAATAATGCAATTAAATTTCACTTTTTAATGAACCAGTCACTGCTAAATGATACAACTTATGATTGTCCTTTATTGCTATAAAAAATATGGACTTTTCAACAACCCTGAAAAAAATTGATTCTAAGATTGTATTCAAAAGGACAAAATGGCAACTCCAAAATACAAATACAATTAAAGTCACAGAAAATGTTACGTGACATTTAGTTAAAGTAGTTAACGTCTACTAATATTATAAAATCTCCCCGCAGTGAATAATCAAGTCACATCTTCTTTAATCAAGGAAACTATTTGCGGGTCTACCGGCTGCATTACCGGAATGTAACCAGCAGGTGGTGATGCTGTGCTGCCGTGTTTCTAAGCAGAATATTTATTCCAGTCTGTTGGTTCTTCATTCCCCAATACGAACACACACACACACACACACACACACACGTCCATAAGTATGTGTATATATGTATACAAACACACAAGCACGCACACAGAAGCATCTCATCTGTGTTTGAATGTATTGAATGACCAGCGCACAGTAGCCTGTATTCAGTCTTCCTGATTCAGCGGGGTCCCTGTCCCTGCCCTCAGCTCCTCTGAACAGCGATGCTCCTTTCAGTGCAGCAGTTTCCTGGTGCCGTACGTTTTCCTCCAGATCAGAAACGCGTCTTCCTACAGTTCAGCAGACATGTCTTTAACCCTGGAGGTGATTGGGACTGTCTGGTGATCTGTTAAAGATAACCTCTGAACTGCTGAGGGAAGCCTCCTCTACATATCCACGGGTAGGGGCTGTAGGGTGGAGTAGGGTGGAGTAGGGGGTGTAGGGTGGTGTAGGGTGGTGTCGGGTGGTGTAGGGGCTGTAGGGTAGTGTAGGGTGGTATAGGGGGGTGTAGGGTGGTGTAGGGGGTGTAGGGTGGTGTAGGGGCTGAAGGGTGGTGTAGGGGCTGTAGGGTGGTGTAGGGGCTGTAGGGGGGTGTAGGGTGGTGTAGGGTGGTGTAGGGGCTGTAGGGGGTGTAGAGTGGTGTAGGGTGGTGTAGGGTGGAGTAGGGGCTGTTGGGTGGTGTAGGGGCTGTAGGGTAGTGTAGGGGCTGTAGGGTAGTGTAGGGGCTGTAGGGTGGTGTAGGGGCTGTAGGGGGGTTAGGGTGGAGTAGGGGGTGTGGTGTAGGGGCTGTAGGGTGGTGTAGGGTGGAGTAGGGGCTGTAGGGTGGAGTAGGGGGTGTAGGGTGGAGTAGGGGAGTTAGGGTGGAGTAGGGGCTGTAGGGGCTGTAGGGTGGAGTAGGGGGTGTAGGGTGGTGTAGGGTGGTGTAGGGTGGTGTAGGGTGGTGTAGGGCGCTGTAGGGGGTGTAGGGTGGTGTAGGGTGGTGTAGGGCGCTGTAGGGGGTGTAGGGTGGTGTAGGGTGGTGTAGGGGCTGTAGGGTGGTGTAGGGGGTGTAGGGTGGTGTAGGGCGGTGTAGGGGGTGTAGGGTGGTGTAGGGGCTGTAGGGGCTGTAGGGTGGAGTAGGGGGTGTAGGGTGGTGTAGGGTGGTGTAGGGTGGTGTAGGGTGGTGTAGGGGCTGTAGGGTGGTGTAGGGCGGTGTAGGGGGTGTAGGGTGGTGTAGGTGGTGTAGGGGGGTTAGGGTGGTATAGGGGGGTGTAGGGTGGAGTAGGGGGTGTAGGGTGGAGTAGGGGAGTTAGGGTGGAGTAGGGGCTGTAGGGGCTGTAGGGTGGAGTAGGGGGTGTAGGGTGGTGTAGGGTGGTGTAGGGTGGTGTAGGGTGGTGTAGGGGCTGTAGGGTGGTGTAGGGGGGTTAGGGTGGAGTAGGGGGTGTAGGTGGTGTAGGGGCTGTAGGGTGGAGTAAGTGGTGTAGGGGGGTTAGGGTGGAGTAGGGTGGTGTAGGGGGTGTAGGGTGGTGTAGGGGGTGTAGGGTGGTGTAGGTGGTGTAGGGTGGTGTAGGGGGGTTAGGGTGGAGTAGGGGGTGTAGGTGGTGTAGGGGCTGTAGGGGGTGTAGGGTGGAGTAGGTGGTGTAGGGGGGTTAGGGTGGAGTAGGGGGTGTAGGTGGTGTAGGGGCTGTAGGGGGTGTAGGGTGGAGTAGGTGGTGTAGGGGGGTTAGGGTGGAGTAGGGTGGTGTAGGGGCTGTAGGGTGGTCGTGCTCTGAAGAGGCTCCTGTATCATTTTAAACTAATTATTATCCTGTTAACCATTCTACATTATCCAGGTGTGTGGTGACTCCATCACATAAAGACGGCGTGTTCTGAAGAGGCTCCTATTTGTAGTCTTTGTGGTCTCACGTCCTTTAGAGTTCCTGCAGAGCTTCACCCCAACAGTTAATGGATCCCTCTCTCCCCCTCCCCCTCTCTCTCTCTCCCCCTCTCTCTCCCTCTCTCTCCCCCTCTCTCTCTCTCTCTCAGATGTCCACATTTTTCAGAGGATGAATGGTTGTGAGTGGGATGATGAGGATGGTACTACTGAGGGTTATGAGCAGCATGGTTATGATGGAGAGGACTTCCTATCGTTGGACCTGAAGACCATGACCTGGGTCGCTCCAGTACACCAGGCTTTCCCCAGCAAACTGAGATGGGATCACGATACAGCTTGGAATCAATACGTGAAGAACTACCTCACCAAGGAGTGTGTTGATTGGCTGAAGAAGCTCCTGGCCTACGGGAAGAGCACTCTGCAGAGAACAGGTAGAGTCACATGACCTGGTGGGCGTTGACGGACTCATGTCTCTGAGTCCCTGTTCTCTCTCTCTCCCTCCCAGGGGCGGCCCCAGCACATTTGGCGCTCTAGGCGAGATTGTTGAGGGGGGGGGGGGGGGGGGTATGGAGCGATTGTTGACGGGGGGGGGGGGGGGTATGGAGCGGATGTTGACGGGGGGGGGGGGGGGGGGGGGGGGTATGGAGCGATTGTTGACGGGGGGGGGGGAAGAAGTATTCTTTTTTTTCGGGCGCATTATTTTGCGCTCCCCCTCTAGATGGCGCTCTAGGCGGCCGCCTAACCCGCCTGTAGGGAAGGCCGCCCCTGCTCCCTCCCCCCTCCCTCTCTCCTTCTTCTCCCTCCCTCCCTCCCTCTCCCCCCTCTCTCTATCTCTGACCACCCTCTCTCTGACAAAAATATTTTAAAAAAAGTCCTAATGTCTTGAAATAAACCATCGAGACTTACATGACAAGAACACGTGTTTAACATTATAAAATAATCTCTCTCTCTCTCTCTCTCTCTCCAGAGCGTCCGCGGGTGTCTCTGCTCCAGAGGAGCCCCTCCTCCCCAGTGGTGTGCCATGCTACAGGCTTCTACCCTAACAGGGTGGTGGTGTTCTGGAGGAGAGACGGCCAGGAGCTCCATGAGCAGGTGGACCCCGGGGAGGTCCTCCCCAACCACGACGGGACCTTCCAGGTCAGCGTGGACCTGGACCTCACGGCCGTCCCACAGGAGGACTGGGGGAGGTACGAGTGTGTGGTCCAGCTGAAAGGCATCGAGGACATCTCCACCCCCCTGGACCCCGCCCTCATCAGGACCAACAGGGGTAAGACTGGTGTTGGAGGAGATGGAGGGGGGGAACACATGTCTCACCCCCTCCACCTGACCTCATCCCAACCACTGCCAGGGGCCTCTACCCAGGCGCTTCGGTAGACCGGGGCATTCGAGGCTATAGCCCTGGTTCTTTTGGGAATAGCCCCGGATCGCTGTGCCGTCAAAAATAACATAAAAAAACATAATAATGATGAAAATAGCCCCGTAGAGTTTAGTTCTTTGTGGTTGCATTACCAGCAGACGCAGATGCAACATTGTAGACCGTGAAAACAGAAAGATTCGGACGTGTCCATATATGGGCAGATCTATAAATAATTTGTTGCAAAATGTTGCAAATTCAACGTCGGTATTCTGTCTTCTCTACGCACAGCGCGTCTCGTCGACATTGCTGTTTCGTGCTGTTAGCCTTTTATTGAGATCAGAGAAAGTTTAGAAGGACAGTAATACAATATCTTTGGTAAGATGGATATAAGAAGAGAGACCCGCAGTGAATTCAACCAGGTCCACTTCACATCGGGTAGGTGCATGACAGTGGTACCGTAAACCTTCAACAGACCGGGATTTATTTTTTTCAATCACGGAACTTTCGAACAAAACTCTTGTTCAACAAAGATGGGAAATACTATCAAATGTATTATTGAAACCAGTATGAATATTACCGTACATGTTGACCAGGCAATCGAATAACACCTGCACGCATGCTCACACACACGCGCGCACACGCACACGCACACACACACACGCGCGCACACGCACACACACACACACACACACACACACACACACACACACACACACACACACACACACACGTAATCGGGAGAGTCGGGAGAATTCCCGGTGGGCCGGTAACGTTCCGGGGTGCCGGGCTGATTACTGCGGGATATCAATATTGCGTTTTGTGGCATTCCCCCGGTGCCACGCCCCCTGTTCGGGAGAGTCGAGGCCGGGATATACCGCCGGTGGCCAACAGCCGGCGACATACCCCGTCCTCCGGAGAGCCGCAATCGGGGAAACGAGGAACACCTGGGCGGGAGGCACCCAGGAGTTAAAAGGAGGCCACCAGCCGACAGAACGAGGAGAGTCGAGTGGAAGAGAGGACGACGCAGAGGACCGAGACCCCGCACCGTGAGCCGCACGGCGGACACGTGGACCACGACTCGAGCAACCCCCCGCCTTGGATGTACAGCGTGCGCTTGAGAAACTGTTTGATACCGAGTGCAATAAACCGCCGTTTGAGGCTTTGGACCCTCACACCCTGCCTGGTCCTTGCTTTGAGCCTTCCTACCTAACCGAGTTACCACGTATGGTGGAGGATGCGGGCAACTCGGTCCACGCACGGCTCCCGGTAAGGACCCCACCCCGCTTTGGGCAGTGGCTTTTCGTTTTTGGATTTTTTCTTTTTTTTTTCCCCGGTGCGGCTCCTCCGTTCGCGGAGGTGAATACCCGCGGACGTAGATGCAGAACCCCGGGACAGCCGCAGGACCAGCCGGCCCGAGAGAGTCGGACCCCAGCCTGGCCCTGCTGACGGAGGCGGTGCTCCGCCTGACCCAGCAGGCCACCCGCGACCCGCCGATCACCGCCCCGACGAGCCGGCTCACAAAGCTAGGACCCGACGACGATGTCGAGGCCTACCTAGAAACATTTGAGCAGGTGGCAACCCGGGAGGGGTGGCCAGAGGCCCAGTGGGCCTGTATAGTGGCCCCGTTTCTAACCGGACCCGCCCAGCAGGCGAGTCAGGACCTCAACCCCGGGGACGCGGGCCTATATCCCGCACTCAAGGCGGCCGTCTTGGCCTACTATGGACATAGCCTTGCTGCGAAGGCCCTAAATTTCCACGAGTGGACGTTCGACGTCCGAGGACTCGTACGGACCCAGGTGGCCCACCAATGTCGGCTAGCCCGGAGGTGGCTGGTGGACGGAGCGGGACCCAGCCCCGTGGATCGGGTCGTGGTGGACAACGTCGTGCGACAGCTGCCCCCCGACGCCCGGAGGGTGCTGGCCCACCACCACCCTGAGACCGTGGACGACCTCGTGCGCCAGCTGGAGAACTGGCAGGTGGCCCAGCGGCTGGCGGCGGGCCCGAGGCCCAACCCCCGGGCAACCCGGAGAGAGACTCCAACACCGCCGTCGAGGACCCGGCCGTCCACCCCGCCCCGAGAACGAGGGGAACCCGAGATCCGGCGCTGCTACCACTGCGGACAACGGGGACACCTGGTCCGGGACTGTCCCGACCGACAGGACGTCCCCATGCCCTCCGCCTGCACTGCCCCGAGAGACCGCCCCACCTGTATGCTGGCGACCTGCTGGACACAGGGCGACAAGGACTCCCCCACCGTCCCCATCAAGGTGATGCACCAGGACACCCATGCCCTGCTGGACACGGGGAGTGCCGTGACCCTGGTGAGGGCCGACCTAGCCGGGGGCAGACCGGGAACCCCGATGCAGGTCTCCTGCGTACACGGCGACACCCGGACGTACGAAACCTGCCACGTGGTAGTACGCACACCACAGGGGGTCTTCGTCGCCCGGGCCGGGATAGTACCGACCCTTCCGGTGCCGTTCCTGATCGGCCGGGACTGCCCCATCTTCACCCGCTTCTGGAGCTCCATGAGGGGGAACCGAGGGGG
This sequence comes from Gadus morhua, assembly GCF_902167405.1. NCBI lineage: Eukaryota > Metazoa > Chordata > Actinopteri > Gadiformes > Gadidae > Gadus > Gadus morhua. Next base: position 3,877,940 of record NC_044064.1, read on the forward strand.
ACGAGAGCTGCACCGTCCCGCCGGCCGAAGCGGACGCCCGGCCCAGCGAGGGGCAAGGCGCCCGCCGACGCGAGAGTCCGGGTCGGAGTCCGGACCCGCCCCGACGACCGCCGCCGACCACGGACCAGCCCTGGGAGCGACCCGCCGACCGACCGCCACGCGGACCGAGACGGACGACACGCCGGGTTCCGGAGGAGAGGGTCCGTCGGCACCGGGAAGCCCGCCCCGGTCTACCGGGGACCAGGTACGCCCGGTACCGGGAGACGGAGCCGGGCCCAGCTCCGACACCGTTACCGCCTCCGAGAGGGGGAACACCCCCGAGGAGCCCGAGAGCTCCCCCCTAACTGAGCTATCGGACTTCGCCCAGGCCGGGGGGGAGAACTCGGCTCGTCCGGGACAGTTCGCTACGGCCCAGCATCGGGACGATGCCCTGCGGCACGCGTGGGGACATGTGGTCGCCCACGACGGTCAGGTGAGGGACTCAGTGAGCCACCTGACCCACCCCCACTTCTGCACTCAGCGGGGGTTGCTGTACAGGGTCGACGTGCGCGGGGGGGAGGTAATACAACAACTGGTGGTACCGCGACCCTACGTGTCGAAGGTTTTGTTCATGGCCCACACACACCTGCTCGGCGCACATCTGGGCATGGACAAAACGCGAGAGCGGGTGGTGGCGCGGTTCTATTGGCCCGGGGTTCGTAGAGACGTAGCGCGTTACTGCCAGGAGTGTCCCGACTGCCAGCGCGTAGCCCCGCGGGCAGTGGAGCGGAGCCCGCTCATACCGATGCCCATTATTGAGACCCCCTTCGAAAGAATAGCGCTGGACATTGTAGGACCCCTCCCCAGGACGAGCCGGGGTCATCGATATCTCCTCGTCATATTAGATTATGCGACCCGATACCCCGAGGCCCTCCCACTGCGTGCGGCGACTAGCAAGGCGGTAGCCCGAGAATTAGTGCTACTCTTTAGCCGGGTGGGGCTCCCAAAGGAGATCCTCACCGATCAAGGCTCGTGTTTCATGTCCCGCGTAGTCAAGGAGCTACTAAAACTGCTACAGGTCTCCCAGCTCCGGACCTCGGTATACCACCCGCAGACGGACGGGCTAGTCGAGCGGTTCAACCAGACCATCAAACGGATGCTCAAGAAGAGCATCGAGGCGGACGGGAAGAACTGGGACCAGTTACTCCCCCACGTCCTCTTCGCCATTCGTGAGGTGCCCCAGGCTTCCACGGGGTTCTCGCCCTTCGAACTCCTTTATGGGAGGAGGCCCCGTGGAATACTGGACCTCGCGAAGGAGGCGTGGGAGAGTCATCCCTCTCCACACCGGACCACCATCGAACATGTGGAGCTCGTCAGGGACCGAATGGCCAAGGTCTGGCCCATAGTCCGAGACCACCTCACCCGTGCACAACAGGCCCAGGCGCGCGTGTATAACAGGGGGGCGCGCGTGCGGAACTTCCGACCGGGCGACCGGGTCTTAGTGCTGGTTCCAACCAGCGAGTGCAAGTTTCTCGCGAAATGGCAGGGGCCGTACGAGGTGGTAGAGGCCGTGGGGCCCGTCAACTACAAGGTGAGGCAACCCGGGAGACGCAAGCCCACCCAGGTGTATCATGTGAACCTATTAAAACAGTGGCGGGGTGGGGACGACCCCCCCCTACGGGCCCCCATGGCCTTGATGGTTCGGCCCGCGATCCCTGAGGTCCCGATGGGGACCGACCTCAGCCCCGCACAGAGACAAGAACTCGGGGAGCTGGTGCTGCAGAGCCGGGACGTGTTTTCGGACGTGCCCGGGCGGACCTCGGTGATCTCTCATGAGATCCGGACCGCTCCGGGGGTGACGGTTCGGATCCCGCCCTACCGGGTACCCGAGTCCCGGCGCAACGCCATCCGAGCCGAGGTGGAGCGGATGCTGAAACTGGGGGTAATTGAGGAGTCCCGTAGCGCCTGGGCTAGCCCTATTGTGCTGGTGCCCAAGCCGGACGGGACCCACCGGTTCTGTAATGACTTCCGCCGGTTAAATGAAGTGTCTGACTTTGACTCCTACCCCATGCCTAGAGTAGACGAGCTGATCGAGCGGCTGGGGCCGGCCCGGTACCTGTCCACGCTGGACCTAACCAAGGGGTACTGGCAGGTCCCCCTGGCACCGTCGTCCCGGGAGAAGACGGCCTTCGCGACGCCGGGGGGCCTGTTTCAGTACACTGTCCTGCCCTTTGGTGTCCACGGGGCCCCCGCTACGTTCCAGCGGATGATGGACCAGGTCCTAAGGCCGCACAGCAGTTACGCCGCGGCATACATCGATGATATAATCATCCACAGCGCCAGCTGGGACGAACACGTCAAGCACGTGCGGGCCGTGCTTAACGGCCTACGGGCGGCCGGGCTGACCGCCAACCCTGCAAAGTGCCGGTTGGGGCGGGAGGAGACGGCCTATTTGGGGTACCGGGTGGGGAGGGGGAACGTGCGACCCCAGGAGGACAAGGTGGCGGCTATCCGGGAGTGGCCCCAACCCCAGACCAAGAAGCAGGTGAGATCGTTCCTGGGGCTGGTGGGGTATTACCAGCGTTTTATCCCGGGGTATGCCACCCTAGCCTGCCCCCTGAACGACCTCACCCGGAAGGCCCTCCCGGATAGGGTCCAGTGGACGGAGGCCGCGACGAGGGCCTTCGAGGACCTACGGGGGGCCTTATGTAGTGAGCCGCTACTGGTCACCCCTGATTTTAACCTCCCCTTTACCCTTCAAACAGACGCGTCCGAGGTGGGACTAGGTGGGGTCCTGTCCCAGGCCCGGAACGGAGAGGAGCACCCGGTGACCTATCTCAGCCGGAAGCTCCTCCCCCACGAGTGGAACTACAGCACGGTGGAGAAGGAAGCGCTGGCCATTAAGTGGGCCGTCAACAAACTAACCTACTATCTCCTAGGACACCAGTTCGTCCTGGTGACGGACCACGCCCCACTGAAGTGGATGGCCACCGCCAAGGACACGAACGCACGGATAACGAGGTGGTTCCTGTCCCTCCAGCCCTTCTCCTTCACCGTGGAGCATAGGCCGGGGCGGGAACACACCAACGCCGACGCTCTTTCCCGCCGAGATGCGTGCGGGGGCTGGGCCCCGCGCACGGAGGGGCATAGGCAAAGGGGGGGAGTGTGTGGCATTCCCCCGGTGCCACGCCCCCTGTTCGGGAGAGTCGAGGCCGGGATATACCGCCGGTGGCCAACAGCCGGCGACATACCCCGTCCTCCGGAGAGCCGCAATCGGGGAAACGAGGAACACCTGGGCGGGAGGCACCCAGGAGTTAAAAGGAGGCCACCAGCCGACAGAACGAGGAGAGTCGAGTGGAAGAGAGGACGACGCAGAGGACCGAGACCCCGCACCGTGAGCCGCACGGCGGACACGTGGACCACGACTCGAGCAACCCCCCGCCTTGGATGTACAGCGTGCGCTTGAGAAACTGTTTGATACCGAGTGCAATAAACCGCCGTTTGAGGCTTTGGACCCTCACACCCTGCCTGGTCCTTGCTTTGAGCCTTCCTACCTAACCGAGTTACCACAGTTTATAAAAGTTCCTTGCAACGCCGTCCGGCAGCCTGAGCTGTGCAACAGCAACCTCTCACTCACTCAACACACGCAACACTCACAAACTGTCAACGGAGGCTTAAAAGTTAGGAGATGTGAGTATTCCTAGAGTGCCTGGGTCTACGTGGAAACTGCTGAAGCTACTGGGTAGACACACAGCTCTCCGGATTAGCTCAGTGCAGCAGAACACGGTGGATTGTGGGTAAATGAGTTCTATGAATAGGGCTAAGCTCAGATCAGTCCCTGATAGGCCTTTCACACCGCCGCAAAATCGGAGCGCTATTTCGGAGCTAGAGCCAGTGTTTTGGTTTCACAACGCCAGAGAGACGGCTCTGGCCTGTAAAGACCGGTTCAACTCCAACCCCAGGATTGAGCTGGGCTAGAAAGAGAACTGCCTTTACGCCAGGGGCAGGGGGCGGGGGTTATCCTTACCTTCATAAACAGGAAGACCAACGAAGACCGGCATCTTTAAAAACACCGAAGTAAACAATGGACGTGAAGACGAAAACGCAGTGGACCGTGGAGGAGACAACCTGTCTCCTTGGATTCTGGTCTTCTTCAGAGGTCCAGAACTAGTTAGAGGGAGCAACCCGGACAAAGGCTATCTTTGAACAGCTGCAGCCGTTTGCAGTGACGTGATGACGTTGCTCTCGTCGGCTCCATGGCTGGCTCTGGCCGGTGTGAAACCAACTGGTTCATAACTGGGATAAGGCTGGAACCAGTTTTGAACTGGCCCTAGCACCAGCCCGGAACTGGCTCTTGGTTCTTTTTGGTGTGAAAGGCCTATCAGTGACCCTGAGCTCCAGAACAGGTTCTATATAGAGGAATATTGAGGCTGTGTTAGTTGTGATTGTACCATCACGTGACCATAGACATGTGGTTCAATGATGGAGGGATGGATGAGGGAGGGTCTCTGTCCAACATCTATTATTAAACACCTGATTTTATTTTCTTAATTTACCTTCAGGGGACAAGAGTCACATCCTTGCTTTCATCCTCACTGGTGTTGCTGTTCTTGCTGTTGTTGCTGCTGCTGTTGTTGGAGTCTTTCTGTACCGGAAGAGGAATAGTGAGTGAATCAAACTCTCCAGGAGGACTGACACCTGATATCCACCTGCTCCTACTTCCTGTCCCCTTCCTAGACTCTGATTGGTTGTCTTCACACACTGGTGGTCTGGTTGTAGGAACCTCCACCTCTGAATGATGAACCTCCTCCAATGTCGTGTCCATAGAGATGTTGTGGCATTAAGAATATGAAAGTCTAATAACATGAGGATATTCTCCACGGTTACAACACTAATCATTTCTCTTGATCCTTAGATTACGAAAAAGCGTCACAAACCAGTTGGTGAGTATAATTTGTTTTTACTGCTCTTACGATTAACGCCACTACCAACACCGAGACCTTGGTGACTTGTCTAGCTTACTGGACTATACAGCTCTATAGATCTAGATACATCTAGCTTACTGGACTATACAGCTCTGTAGATCTAGATACATCTAGCTCACTGGACTATACAGCTCTATAGATCTAGATACATCTAGCTCACTGGACTATACAGCTCTGTAGATCTAGATACATCTAGCTCACTGGACTATACAGCTCTGTAGATCTAGATACATCTAGCTCACTAGACTATACAACTCTGTAGATCTAGATACTGTACATCTAGCTCACTGGACTATACAACTCTGTATATTTAGTTACATCTATTCATCTTGCTCACTGGAAAATACAGCTCTATAGATCTAGAAACATCTAGCTCACTGGACTATACAGCTCTGTAGATCTAGATACATTTAGCTCACTGGACTATACAGCTCTATAGATCTAAATACATCTAGCTTACTGGACTATACTGCTCTATAGATCTAGATACATCTAGCTCACTGGACTATACAGCTCTATAGATCTAGGTACATCTAGCTCACTGGACTATACAGCTCTGTAGATCTAGATACATCTCGCTCAGTCATGACTTCACCTCCTCCCATTCTGCTACTTCCCAGATTCTGACACCAGCTCTGAGAAGACTGAGGGGCAGAAACTGGCTCCTGAGTACCAACCTCTGTCCACAGTCAGTATTTCATCACTTTACAATACTTATTCTGTAATATATTTACAGTTATATTTATTTATCACAGCAATAGTGATGGTAATATTTTAACACTACTTCATCACAATAATAGTTGAACAGTACTTCAACACAGTTATATGTTAACAGTACATCATCAAAGTGATAGTGTGTTTAATGTTTAATGCTGACTTGTGCTTCCTTGGTGTTTAGGGTCAAAGTTAAATCATGAAGAGGCTTCTCACGTTCAGCTTCCTAAACCAGGATGGAGTGGAACGCTGTTCATTTATAATCCTTACTATCAGGCTTGGGACTTCAGCTAACTGCAGAGTCTGCATTTGCTAAATTACAATATTCATACTGTATTTTGATAACAATCATCGATCTTTAAGAAGTGTAAATGAATTACATCTCTATTTGTGATGGATTTGTTTAACTCTGCCGCTTAACGTTATAACCTTTTAATTATCTTATATTGTTTAGTAATATTTAAGTTTCAAATAATGTTCAAAGATTCTGAATCAAGATTTTGGACGGTGAGATTCGGTTGAGTTTCAATACAATAATCGATTAATTTAATGTGTTTCCTCAAAATATATTATTTGAGAGTTCTGCTAGCTAGAGAATTGCATTGCTGCATAGTCTACCACAATCGTGCTAGCCTGCTTTAGCCTTGATTCTCTTTGTTGATTCTCTTTACTTGGGTTATTCTGTCAATAAAATACATAAAAATCGTTTTGCCTATTTAATATGCTTATTGTTAGGTTAGGTTTACATACTTTGTTTAGAGTTGAGGTTTATTATTAAAGGTGAATCCTTAAGATAAAATTGACAAATATAAATTCTAATTGAATTTAAAATATGAAGTTGAATTTAAAAATACAGAAATGAATAATTAAAAATTATTAGATTAAGTTATAAAAAACTGAGAAGCGATGTGATAGATATACATTCACAAAAACATTTAACTGCATTTATGATTTTAGGTTATTTAGATAGGTATTTTTAGCCTTTCATTTATTCAGTATTTGATAATATCCTATGATATACAATATGAAAACAATTATACCAATGTAAATAGCTTCAACATCATGCAAACAGATAAATTCTTTCTGCAGATCAAATAATAAAATGTATAAATCCTTATTCAGTTCCCCACCCAGCTAGCGTGTAGAACCAAGATGGCTGCCGGGTGATTCAGGCCCAGAGCTGATCTGACCTGTCCATGGATCTGACAGGTTTGGAGACAGTCTGCCTGGGCGACCTGATTGGCTGCCTTGGTCACATGGTATAATGAGTTTTTGGCTCTGGAAAGCCCGGTAGCTGCAGCCTGGCTTCCCGCCATCCCTTTGGATTTGCACCATAAATGTGCTGAGTGACATGAGTGTTGGTCTAGACCTGTGGTAGGCTAGGCCTATTGTTTTAATATGTGTGGTAATGAGAAAGATGCAGAATTGGTAAACATGTTGATTTTTACAATTATGATTAGCTCCAGTTTCCATATTTGGCAAGCAACACAGATCAATCTTCTTCTGAATGTGTGCGTGCCTGTGCGCGTGCAGGCTGGAGTCCTTTTTGATGACGTCATAAATTTATTCATTGATTAAAGGAACCAAACCAAAACTATATACGCCACCACAAGCCTCACAAAACAAACATAATATTTAAATTCCAACTACAACTTTGTTTACAGTAAACTAAAATAAGTGATCAAATGAAGATCATAACCAATGAAATTATTAAATTATTCTTTATTTAATCAAACTAAGCTTATCATTTAATGTGCATTGCATTGGCTATGCGCAAGGAGGAAAGTAGTGAAAATAAATCAAACTTTTGACTCAATTGACTTGTGTAGATGCACTGCCAGTAGCACTGTCGAGTTGCAATCTAACAGAATGACTCATCTAACCCCCACATGAAATGCTTACAGGTCGACCCATGCCTTCACCTACATTTCGAGGGCCCATAAGGGGCTTCCATTAGAGCAATTAGAAACAGAATTAAGAGGCTGCCATACATGAGTTTATATTCCAACAAGAGAAACACAAAGTTCCAGAGCCAGAGGAGCCAGATGCAGACACGCCCGGAGCCGCTAACTACCCAGGACCAGACCCGGCCGCGCCAGGATCAACAGCCACACCATGCAATCAAATAGCGGCAGGGTTTGAATCAGTTCTGTTTTGAAGGTCCACCATTAACAGAAAGGTTGATTGGATCAATTATAGATACTATAATCAACAACGGTTTGTCAATTTGACCACTGATGCAGTCAAAGGACTATCGGAACAAATAGATGCCACCTCCCGAATGACCTATCAGAATAGGCTAGCCTTGGACATGTTATTGGCAGAGCGAGGAGGGGTGGTTCAGATGATAGGGACGACATGTGGTACTTTTATCCCCAACAACACAGCTCCGGGTGGGTCGGTGGCCAGGGCGCTGTCGGGGTTACAGTCTCTCAGATTAGAGTTGGCAGAGAACTCCGGCATTGATGACGCTTTCACCGGACGATGGGGAACCTGTTTGTGGTGAGCGCTCCAGGAGCACCAGGTGCCATCCAAGCTTACATGGAGATCAAGTATGAACCCGTGAACACAGACGAGGATTCACCAGAGGGGCCCGACCTGATCCGGTTAGACGGTTGAACATGTTCCTAACTTCTGGTACGGGCGAGTTGACGATTGGACGCCAGGAGGAGGCACACATGTGATCGTGCTAGTAACCTCTACATGTGAGCCACGCCCTTGACAAGAAAGGGACGAACATTGGACTCACAAACTACAGGACCTGATGACAGCAAACAGGAGCAACGACGACTACAATGTCCAAAACCCCAAACATACATACAGCGCACCAATACATGAAGATCACCTGAATCATTCAAAATCTATGCATATCTGAATGGACTTTTTGAATCTAAAATTTATGTCACTTATTTTTGTGGTGTTTCCATTCAATGCATGCTGAAAGTGTAACACTTTGCATCACACATAGTTACAATTATTTGATGTGTTTTCTATGATTGAACTGATATGTTTGCCTTTGTGATAAACAGTTGTTAGCTTCAGGATGGCGCGGTAGGCTAGGGAACACCGAGATAATAATCATTTATTAGTCATCGGTGTTTATATTATTGACTGTAACAAGGCGCTTGACACCAGGGGAATAGAGACGTTGTAAAACGAAGTAATCTCCAAATGAGTTTAAATGTGTTAAATATTAATAAAGAAAAACAATACATACAATGTGAATAAAAACAACAAACTGAACTTATTCAAGTCAAGTTTATTAAAACCATTCACATGTTTTGTGTAAGAGCCCGCTTTACGAAAAAAGTTAATAACTGCCTTGGCGTTTTCATCCACCAATTAAAACCGTCGTGGATGGCAGTAAAGGGTTAAACGGACATCGTTGCAGTTTCGCAGGGATTTCGCTCCTGATATTGTAGGAGATGTCATCCGCAGTCATCTTTACGAGGAGAGCATGTGGTCCCGGTTACCAGGAGAGATATTAATCCCAGTGGCTGGTAAGCCGACGAGCAGCCATGTTAAACCAGACTTTAGGGTGATGTATGGATTGGCAAGGAGAAGGAGTAGGGGGGTCAGCCTGGGGTCAAACCCAGGCCCCCGCATAACAGTGTGGGGCTGTCTGTCAGCACGTCTTAGGTATGATGAACGTGCGTCTGAAATAAAGCACTGCTCAGACTCCTTTTCTCATTATTACTGCTACTTGGACAACGTTTGCTAAAGCCTCTGGCAGGTCAACTTGTACTTGTTCTTGTTTTTCTAAACGGAAAGGTGTTTGAGAAGTCATTCCGGCATTGTTAAAACGGCAATATATATCAATTAATACTGTTAATATTGAGATATGATCACACTTTAATTCATCTGGCATAATGTATCTTCTAACTAAAAACAACAAATGAACGTCTCAACTGGTTCGGTTATGACGTCTCTCGATGACTGATTAACTTCTTATTCAATTGTTGGCGTAGTGGAATATATATCCGTCATCTTATCATCACTATGAAGGTATTAAGGCTGTAAACAAAGCGAACGCATACATTTTAATAACTGGTATTTTCCAACTGACATTTCTAACCGACATATTCAAACTCAAATTGAGGTTCAAATAAGCTGAGGAACGCAGAAGAGTTACTGCGGTGTGGAAACGCAAATGGAAACGCAAATCTTTAAAACCTTGGGTGAGGAGAGGGGTCGGGAACGAACAGAGAGAGTTGGATGGTCACCTGTTTTGGCGAAGAAGTTGATGAGCGAGTCCGTCTCGCAGCTCTTGAACAGCTCCATCAGCTGGGAGCTGCAGTTCAGACTGAGGTTGTGGACGCGCAGACGCCTCTGGCCCCCGACCGTGGTGTAGAGCAAGGCACACTGGGTAATACGGACAGACGGACACGGCTTTACAACAACAGCAGATGACACGATTGTTATAATCGAAGCGCTGGTGATGTATCGTGTCTGATGATATAAAATACAACGATGTGGTGCTGCTGTGTAGCTCAACTGGTAGAGCAAGGCATTAACTTCGCCAGGGTTGGAGGTTTCATTCCCACCGGGGCTGTTTTACGCTGACAATGTTTGATAAGGTGTTGTGAGACACTTTTGATCAGATTATCCACCAAATGGTTTAAAAGATAATAACTAACCCATGGCTAGCAAACATTTGCTGGGCGGATTATTATTGTGTTTTGATACATTCCTGTAACAAAACAGACCTGTAGATTATATTTCCCATTCATCGGTTTGCTGAGCGTGCGTGCGCTGCATGTGCGTTGTGCGTGCGGTCCCCCGTGACGCGCGTACCTGCATGAAGGCGCCCGTCTCCTCGCTGAGCGTGTCGTCGTGCTTCAGCTCCACGGTGATGGCGTGGTCACAGTCCACTGCAGCCAGCTCCACGTCCGTCGTGTTGTTCATGTACACGCCGCCGAAGAAGTCCGTCGCCCGGAAGCCTGGCGGGACGGCGACAGAGGTTGACACGTTGAGTTACTGCGGGTTGACTGTTAAACGGGAGGTTGCTAGTTCGACCCCCCGGCTCCTCATAGCTCGGTGACGCGGTGCCCCTGAGCGAGCCTTGCATGGTAGGCACCGACGTGGATGTGTGTGTACATGGATGTAGGTCGCTTTGGATAAAAGTGTCTGCTTAACGCCCTAAGGGTAAGCTATACTTGAGGATGTGGTTTGACCTTGGATGCTTTTTATTTTGAGTTGAAACTCACACTGCTCAAGAGAAACCCTGCCTAAAAAAAATACTTTAACTTTTACTCCCATTTTCACAGTTATTGTTCGCATTAGGGCATTTTATCTAAAATGATTGTTATAGTATCCAGGTTGAAAAATCCTTGGCATCACCTTTAACTTAATTCCCCTATTTTTTCAGGTTTACAGGTTTTTGCATACCTGTGCTGGTGCGGACGCGTATGATGGCGTCAAACCCGATGGGCTTCTCCACATCCTTCCTCAGGTCCCTCAAGAAGTGTTCCACGTCGGTCTCCACCTAGGAACCCAAATTAGCGTTCAGGCTGCGGTTAGAGGAGGTGCGTGTACCGTTTAGAGGAGGTGCGTGTGTGTACCGTTTCACTGCACATGCTTGTTGAATTTTCATGGAATTCAATTTTGTTTGGATTCTTTTTCATAAACTGTGTTGACGACTGTGATAAACAGTCTTTTGAATCCTAATTAATTGCTACTCTTTCTTTATCACTTGAGGCCAACTACTGAGTAAATATAATAATAAAGCAAAGCTAAGCGTTGTTTTTTTTTTACATCTGATCTAAAGTCTGCTTCAAGTGCACATGCCTGGCCTGTAGCCAGAGACAATAGCCTAACTAGAAAGTATCCACAGTTTCATTAATAGATTGTTTTCCCATTTCGGGCCACAAAAACATCCATGTTTTAATAGATTGTAATGTGTTCTAAACGCACAGACACACACGCACAGACACACACACACGCACACACACCCGACCCACCAACCCACCCACACACCCAACACACACACACCTGGAAGTTGCTGTACTTGTAGACGGCGCCCCCGGTGTGCGCGGGCACATCCCCCATGGTGGCGATGTCCAGGTACTGGCTCGGGTGGAACAGCGTCTGATTGGGCGGCAGACACATCAATCAGTCAACCGGTCAACCGGTCAACCAATCACAACCCTTTATTTGTCCCCGGGGGAAATTTTGCTGGGATGCGTACGGTAAGCAATTTCTGTAACAATGCAGGAACTATTGAGAAAAAAACATGAATCTAAAAATGAGCTGTACACATTTTACCAGTATACCACTTAAAATGGAAAGATCAGCATTCCTTGATACGCTAAATGAATATGCAAGGAGCGTTTGAGGATAATGATAGAGATACAAATGAAATGGGATAATTATAAGATGAGTACTGCTACACTTGAGTACTACTACACCGAGTACTGCTTAGGTAGAACTTACATGGATACTAGTGTGTGTGTGTGTGTGCGTGCGTGCGTGTGTGCGTGCGTGCGTGCGTGCGTGTGCGTGTGTGTGTGTGTGTGTTTAGTGTGTCGCAGACAACCCATTATTATGTGACATCAAAAGTGGGCGTGTCCACCTAGACTTTTGCTGGATGCACCCGTTTAAGAAAACGCACATTCCAAGCTGCCATATTGGTTGAATCCCATTTGCCCACCGTACAATCCCATTGCCCACCGTATAACACACACACACATAACGACAATAGCGAGTGTTAAAGGAGATATCACCTGCATGCATTTCCAACCAGACATGGAGTTCATATTTGTATTTTTCTCCCACCTTCTCTGTTCCTCGTTTCTTTTCTCTCGGACGGTTCAACTTCACTCAGTCACTCTTCGGCAAATACCTTTGCTCATGATCACCTAAATAAATGACAAAAGACCTCAACGCCAAAACATAAACATGCGAGTGATGAGTCTTTGAAGGAACCGATAGATCTCTGAAGAACCGGTTCTCACCAGAGAGCAGATCCAGCGTCCAGCCGTGTTCCTTGGCGACGGCCGAACGGTCCTTGACGACGGCCTGGGCTTCCTCGGGGGTCTTGAAGCGGACGTGTCCTTCACTGTCTCCCTCCAGTGTGTCCACGCAGGCCACCGTAGATATTTTACAGAGGGCGTCCTGTAGAAATAAGAACATACAGACACTGGGATGGAATCACGGTGCATGTGGCTGGAGCGAACATTTATTGCAGTTCATTAAAAATGTATCTGAAAATTGAGAATGATCAGTCGTTACCAGGGCTGTAGTGGGCGGGGCACGCGGGGGGACGCCGGCCACACACTTCATTCAGCATGTTACAAAAAAAAAAGATTATAATAAAAATGATATCTATATTTGTTTTCACTATGGCAGCGCCGTCTGCTCAGTGTGGTGACTGCAGGCCCAGCCTCTCTGTAAAGTGGTGGTAGGGTGGCCATGTTAGGAGCTTTGGTTACTTTGGATTTGCTCCATCAATGTGTTGAGTGAAATGGGTGTTGGTCTCTAGACCTGTTGGTAGGCCTATTGTTTTAATACGTGGGGGAATGAGGAAGAAGCAGTATTATTAAACATGTTGATTTTTACAATTGAGATTAACTCAAGTTTCCATATTTGGCAAGTTACAACACTGAACTCACTGAACAACTCTGAATGTGCGTGAACATAACAATAAAAAACATGCATTTGGCCGTAGTTATTTTACAATGTTGAGTTGCGTTGTGGTGTAATTAACTGTATTGCAAAGGTTAACAACAAACCTTTGACCCTGGCTCTAACTTTAAATTTGGTTTGTCATTGAAGTCAGATCGTTGCGTTTCATTGTGTACTAAAGGTGAGATTATTGTGTTGTGTACTAAAAGACAGGTTGTTGTATTGTGGTGTGTTGTGTACTAAAGTGAGATCATCGTTGTGTCGTGTACTAAAGTGGGATCATCATTGTGTTCCACAAAGTGAGATCATCATTGTGTTGTGTACTAAAGTGAGATCATCAGTGTTGTGTTGTTGTGTACTAAGGTGAGATCATCATTGTGTTGTGTTGTTGTGTACTAAAGTGAGATCATCATTGTGTTGTGTTTACTAAAGTGAGATCATGGTTGTGTTGTGTTGTTGTGTACTAAAGTGAGATCATGGTTGTGTTGTTGTGCACTAAAGTGAGATCATCGTTGTGTTGTGTACTAAATTGAGATCATGGTTGTGTTGTGTTGTTGTGTACTAAAGTGAGATCATCTCTGATTGTGTTATTTTGTGTTCCCTAGGTGGAGCAGGGTGAAGAGACAACACCATCACCAGCGACATTCTCCTAAACTGCCAACACAATAAATGTCGTCCAATGAATTTGACCTGTAATGGTCTGTGTCCAAAGAGCGTCTTGTTCCAGCGTCTTGTTCCAGCGTCTGATTTCCTTCTGTGCGGCCGCTCCCAGCTTCTGGTTGAAAACATCTCAACCTTTCAGAAACGCGCTGGGGTCACAAAGTTAAACTAACGAATCATGATATATGAGATGGGCGGACTGGTCTGCCCTGTAAAGTTTGAAACTGGTGTACAAACTTGTTCCAGCGATGTCCGTATACCCGGATATCATCATGATCTGTCAATTATAGATAATATAAAGGCCTGTGTGTGAATCACAAGCTGAGCGGGAAGTTCTCTACGAATAGTCAAATATCCTTTATGCCTCCTTTACTTAACCTTTGTGGAAAACGTCATCGGGTCAAGGGGAGATGAGAAGGTGCTTCCTTTCGAACATAGGAAAGAACAGCACTGTTTAAAATGAATTCGACTCCACTTTTCCTAAACGACGTCATTGCGCGACGACGAGCATAGCTGACCTCTAGCGTCTCTAGCGTGGAACTAAAGTTTACCGAAGTTGGACTACAACAAGCGCTCTGTCGATCCACGCATTCTTATCGTATTGATTTCAATCAGGTTGTCACCAACAGTGAGAATGACTTAGGTCGGATATGGGCACACACACACACACACACACACAAACTCCACATCTACGTTGTTTCCTGGTAAAAGAGGACCTAAATTGTGTATATATCTTGTCACATGAGTCTTCAGCAGTAATTGATAAATGTTCAGGCGCAGTAAACCGATATCCCGCCCGCGTCGCCTCGTCTGAACCCACGCGGGGAAGAGAGAGTCACTTTCTCTTTCAGAAGACCACGTGATTTATTTGATATCACTACTGATGACCTAGAAAATAAACAAACTACATTTATAGACTATTGGTCAAGACCTATTAATGAGACGCCTACATGGTTGGGTTCTCCAATGATATGCACATTTGAAGCGTTCATGAGCGAAAACATCCCACAAAATAATATCTCATAAAGCCGCCCCAGTTTAACATGAGCCACTCTGGCTCAGGTGAGGTAACCCCTCCCACTTTATGGCTTAGTTGAGATAACCCCTCCCACTTTATGACTCAGAAGGGGTAATCGCTCCCACTTTATGACTCGGATGAGGTAACCCCTCCCACTTTATGGGTCAGCGGAGATAACCCCTCGCACTGTCGCTCTGCATCCACAGGCTGTGACTGCCTTCTAGTGGAGGAAATGAAAGCAGAGGAAGACGGGGTGGTGTACAGTATTATGAATAAATGTTGCTGTTTTAGATTATGCTTTATAATGCTTATAATGAATGTCGAATGGACAGACTGGTGAGGAGTGCTGGCTCAGTAGTGGGAACAGAGCTGGACTCTCTGGTGACAGTGGCAGAGAGAAGGACCCTTGACAAACTGCTGTCCATCCTGGACAACACCCACTGCATGACACCTTCACCAGGCAGAGGAGTGTTTTCAGTGGCCGACTGCTGTCCCAGTCCAGCTCCACTAATAGACTCAAAAACTCTTACGTCCCCCTGGCCATCAGACTGTACAACAGCTCCCAGTAAAGGCAGGGAGGACAATAGATAACAACAATGGACAATTTATTTATTTATTCATTTATATTTATTTATATCTGTATTTTTGCACATCCATCTGCACTGTTTTTATGTGTGTTTTCGGCTGCTACTGGATACTTGAATTTCCCCCGGGATTAATAAAGTATCTATCTATCTATCTATCTATCTATCTATCTATCTATCTATCTATCTATCTATCTATCTATCTATCTATCTATCTATCTATCTATCTATCTATCTATCTATCTATCTAATGCCACTGTTACTGATAGTTACTGATGTTATTATCCAGCTTTTGCTGTTTCGGGTGGATAATTCTCTATGCAATCTAAATCTACAGTTGGTTTATAAAATAACCAATGTGAAGTTACGAATACATTAGAGTTACACGTAAAGCAGCTGTTGCTGTTTTAGGTGGATAATGTGATTGCACCAAACCATTCGATAAATTAAGAATTTTAAAACATTCTGTTGAATGAATAGTTGTTTTATTTGCACACCAGCAGTTAACGTTAAAACATACAGACGCAGGCGTATCGCCTCCAAATGTATGCTGGGTAATAAATGTTTTAATCGCATAGCTGCCCACAGAATCGATGCGTCCTCCAGAGCTGGAGACTTGAGGCTTGACTTGACCTGTGAGACTGGACTCTGACTCCCTGCTGTGAGACTGGACTCTGACTCCCTGCTGTGAGACTGGACTCTGACTCCCTGCTGTGAGACTGGACTCTGACTCCCTGCTGTGAGACTGGACTCAGACTCCCTGCTGTGAGACTGGACTCAGACTTCCTGCTGTGAGACTGGACTCTGACTCCCTGCTGTGAGACTGGACTCTGACTCCCTGCTGTGAGACTGGACTCTGACTCCCTGCTGTGAGACTGGACTCTGACTCCCTGCTTTGAGACTGGACTCAGACTCCCTGCTGTGAGACTGGACTCTGACTCCCTAATGAGAGACTGGACTCTGACTCCCTGCTGTGAGACTGGACTCTGACTCCCTGCTGTGAGACTGGACTCTGACTCCCTGCTGGGAGACTGTTCTGGACTTGGCCAACTTGAGACTTGAATGCTGGGAGACTCGGGTCTCTCTCTCTGGACAAGAAAGAAAAGATGTGGTCAGATTCCACAAGGGCTGTTTTAAACGATCAATGTATCATATCATCGCTGCATGCATCGTTAGTCTGTTGCATCGTTATTCCAAAAAAAAATGCTTCCAAATCTCTCCCTTCTTTGAACTGGTCTGCTGCCAGCCCTGATAACGGGAATAACTCCATGCAAGCTAAGATAGGCCTAGTGTTGATGATGAATCCAACATCTGAATAATAGAAAATATGACGAGAGAGAAGTACGACAGACAAGAAGACACAACAACAAGCAAATAAATCATTGACTGAAAAGTGTCCGGGAAGTAAGTGTGTGTGTTTGTGTGTGTGTGTGTGTGTGTGTGTGTGTGTGTGTGTGTGTGTGTGTGTGTGTGTGTGTGTGTGTGTGTGTGTGTGTGTAGTCCACCGCCCTGACCAGCGTTACTGTGACTAGAGTTCATATTTCTTACGATCTTCCTCCACCAGCGTCCTGATATCAGATGTCTTATGCTGACAGACAAAATACACACACACATACACGCACACACAGCTATATCTAACACACACAGACACGCACATACACAACACACACACACACACACACACACACACACACACACACACACACACACACACACACACACACACACACACACACACACACCAATCTACGCACATACACTCGACACATTTATCTGAACTGTAAATATATTAGGCTACATTGATGAAGATTGGATACATTATGATGAATGAACATAATGTGAACATAATGTATATCTAAACCTTATATCTCTCTGGCCATTATTTATAAGTGAAGATATTGAATAAGGGAATAGTGAATTATTTCAGGGTTACATGAAACTTGATCGAAGTTGTGTGCGTTTAAGTTAGTTTCACTTTAGGTTCTCCTGGTAACTAATGACGTCAAAGCCATATTGAATTCCTACTGGTCCAGACCGGCCTCTCCCTCTCGCACCGTCACTTGTTTGCAGGTTTCCCGGTCAGTCCGTCTGATGCTGGAGTCGGAGTCGCGTCTCTGTGGATAATCTCATCGATCTGTTCTTCTGATTACATCGATATGAAGGCGCTAATAGGGCTGCTGCTGTTGGTCTTTGGTCACGATGTGTCCTCGGGTAAGATCGATTACAGTTTTTAACTTTCAAAATGATCTTTCCAAATGTTTCGTTTCTGGTTCCGGAAGAGACGACGCTTAGATTCCCTTATTTTGTTGAAAAGCATTTGATTATCCTCTCTAATGAGTTTAATCCACATTATTATTCATATTTTACTGTGTATATTTAAACTAGGTTCAACTGTGAAAACGAAACCAGCGCACTGGTTTGATGACGTCGTTCCTAAATGTACAATCTATTATCAGATCCAAAAATTAAACTTCAGTTAGGAGGGAATCCAATGTGTACTTTAAGTCTACTGTTAATCCTAAGTATTATATTAACAATCTTATTATTAACTCGTCAACGTTCTTTGAGAATCATCACGCACGCGCACACACACACACACACACGCACGCACGTACGCGCACACGCACACGTTGCTATCAATACATTATGAAATGTAATAATTATTTTGCTATAGTAGTTATTATCAATCCAATGATAGCAATCTGAAGATAGTTAAAATGCCGTGATCGAATACAGAAATTAACCAATATACTTAGAATTATAAAAACATTGGAATAGTTATTTAAATAATCGTTTAATATTATATAATGGATAGTATTAACCTGTCTGTCTCTCTGACTGTCTGTCTGCCGTGATGTACTGTATTAACCTGTTTGTCTGTCTGTCTCTCTGACTGTCAGTCTGCCGTGATGTACTGTATTAACCTGTTTGTCTGTCTACCGTGATGTAGATACTGTATTAACCTGTCTGTCTCTCTGTTTATCCGTCTACCGTGATGTAGGCCTACTGTATTAACCTGTCTGTCTGTCTCCGTGATGTACTGTATTAACCAGTCTGTCCGTCTGTCTACAGTGATTCACTCTCTGCAGTCTTTCGACACGGCGTCGTCTGGACTCTCAACCTTCCCAGAGTATGTGATGGTTCTGATGGTGGATGAGGTTCAGGTTGAGTACTATGACAGCAACACCCAGAGAATCATAACCAAACAGGACTGGGTGGACCAGGCCAACAGAGACAAAGACCCCGACTACCTGGAGAGGGAAACTGAAAGGAGAAAGGGTGACCAGCCGGTCTTCAAAGGCAACATTGGCACTCTGATGAAGCGCTTTAACCAGACAGGAGGTACGTTTACATCTAATGTCTGACCTCTCACATGGAGATAGACATCATTTAACCCCAGAATAAAGTTTAACCATACTCCCACACACACACACACACACACACACACACACACACACACACACACACACACACACACACACACACACACACACACACACACACACACACACACACACACACACACACACACACACACACGGCCCGGACGGTCGCAGGGCCCGGCCGTGGCCCTGCACCTAATGTCACAACTTGCACCAACTGTTCAAATAAATTCAAATAATGCAATTAAATTTCACTTTTTAATGAACCAGTCACTGCTAAATGATACAACTTATGATTGTCCTTTATTGCTATAAAAAATATGGACTTTTCAACAACCCTGAAAAAAATTGATTCTAAGATTGTATTCAAAAGGACAAAATGGCAACTCCAAAATACAAATACAATTAAAGTCACAGAAAATGTTACGTGACATTTAGTTAAAGTAGTTAACGTCTACTAATATTATAAAATCTCCCCGCAGTGAATAATCAAGTCACATCTTCTTTAATCAAGGAAACTATTTGCGGGTCTACCGGCTGCATTACCAGAATGTAACCAGCAGGTGGTGATGCTGTGCTGCCGTGTTTCTAAGCAGAATATTTATTCCAGTCTGTTGGTTCTTCATTCCCCAATACGAACACACACACACACACACACACACACACGTCCAGAAGTATGTGTCTATATGTATACAAACACACAAGCACGCACACAGAAGCATCTCATCTGTGTTTGAATGTATTGAATGACCAGCGCACAGTAGCCTGTCTTCAGTCCTCCTGATTCAGCGGGGTCCCTGTCCCTGCCCTCAGCTCCTCTGAACAGCGATGCTCCTTTCAGTGCAGCAGTTTCCTGGTGCCGTACGTTTTCCTCCAGATCAGTAACGCGTCTTCCTACAGTTCAGCAGACATGTCTTTAACCCTGGAGGTGATTGGGACTGTCTGGTGATCTGTTAAAGATAACCTCTGAACTGCTGAGGGAAGCCTCCTCTATATATCCACGGGTAGGGGCTGTAGGGTGGTGTAGGGGGTGTAGGGTGGAGTAGGGCGGTGTAGGGTGGAGTAGGGTGGTGTAGGGTGGTGTAGGGTGGAGTAGGGGGTGTAGGGTGGAGTAGGGTGGTGTAGGGGGTGTAGGGGGTGTAGGGTGGTGTAGGGGGTGTAGGGGGGTGTAGGGGGATGTAGGGTGGTGTAGGGTGGAGTAGGGTGGTGTAGGGTGGTGTAGGGGCTGTAGGGTGGTGTAGGGGGTGTAGGGCGGTGTAGGGTGGTGTAGGGTGGTGTAGGGGGTGTAGGGTGGAGTAGGGGGTGTAGGGTGGTGTAGGGGCTGTAGGGTGGTGTAGGGGGTGTAGGGTGGTGTAGGGGCTGTAGGGTGGTGTAGGGGGTGTAGGGTGGTGTAGGGGCTGTAGGGTGGTGTAGGGGGTGTAGGGCGGTGTAGGGTGGTGTAGGGTGGTGTAGGGGGCTGTAGGGTGGAGTAGGGGGTGTAGGGCAATGTAGGGTGGTGTAGGTCAGTTTAGGGTGGTGTAGGGTGGTGTAGGTCGGTGTAGGGTGGAGTAGGGTGGTGTAGGGGGTGTAGGGTGGAGTAGGTGGTTTAGGGGGTGTAGGGTGGTGTAGGGTGGAGTAGGGGCTGTAGGGTGGTGTAGGGTGGTGTAGGGGCTGTAGGGTGGTGTAGGGTGGTGTAGGGTGGAGTAGGGTGGTGTAGGGGGTGTAGGGTGGTGTAGTTTGAGACTTGTTAATTAGTCCAGTATCATTTTAAACTAATTATTATTCTGTTAACCACTCTACATTATCCAGGTGTGTGGTGACTCCATCACATAAAGACTCGTGTTCTGAAGAGGCTCCTGTTTGTAGTCTTTGTGGTCTCATGTCCTTTAGAGTTTCTGCAGAGCTTCACCCCAACAGTTAATCTCTCTCTCTCTCTCTCTCTCTCTCTCTCTCTCTCTCTCTCTCTCTCTCTCTCTCTCTCTCTCTCTCTCTCTCTCTCTCTCTCTCTCTCTCTCTCTCTCTCTCTCTCTCTCTCTCTCTCTCTCTCTCTCTCTCTCTCAGGTGCCCACATTATTCAGAACATGGATGGTTGTGAGTGGGATGATGAGGATGGTACTACTGAGGGTTATGAGCAGTATGGTTATGATGGAGAGGACTTCATATCGTTGGACCTGAAGACCCTGACCTGGGTCGCTCCAGTACACCAGGCTTTCGCCACCAAACTGAGATGGGATCACGATACAGCTCTTAATCAATACGTGAAGAACTACCTCACCAAGGAGTGTGTTGATTGGCTGAAGAAGCTCCTGGCCTACGGGAAGAGCACTCTGCAGAGAACAGGTAGAGTCACATGACCTGGTGGGCGTTGACAGACTCATGTCTCTGAGTCCCTGTTCTCTCTCTCTCCCTCCCAGGGGCGGCCCCAGCACATTTGGCGCTCTAGGCGAGATTGTTGAGGGGGGGGGGGGGGGGGGTATGGAGCGATTGTTGACGGGGGGGGGGGGGGGGTATGGAGCGGATGTTGACGGGGGGGGGGGGGGGGGGGGTATGGAGCGATTGTTGACGGGGGGGGGGGAAGACGTAGCCGATAAGTATTCTTTTTTTTCGGGCGCATTATTTTGCGCTCCCCCTCTAGATGGCGCTCTAGGCGGCCGCCTAACCCGCCTGTAGGGAAGGCCGCCCCTGCTCCCTCCCCCCTCCCTCTCTCCTTCTTCTCCCTCCCTCCCTCCCTCTCCCCCCTCTCTCTATCTCTGACCACCCTCTCTCTGACAAAAATATTTTAAAAAAAGTCCTAATGTCTTGAAATAAACCATCGAGACTTACATGACAAGAACACGCGTTTAACATTATAAAATAATCTCTGTCTCTCTCTCTCTCTCTCTCTCTCTCTCTCTCTCTCTCTCTCCCTCCCTCCCTCCAGAGCGTCCGCAGGTGTCTCTGCTCCAGAGGAGCCCCTCCTCCCCAGTGGTGTGCCATGCTACAGGCTTCTACCCTAACAGGGTGGTGGTGTTCTGGAGGAGAGACGGCCAGGAGCTCCATGAGCAGGTGGACCCCGGGGAGGTCCTCCCCAACCACGACGGGACCTTCCAGGTCAGCGTGGACCTGTACCTCACGGCCGTCCCGCAGGAGGACTGGGGGAGGTACGAGTGTGTGGTCCAGCTGAAAGGCATCGAGGACATCTCCACCCCCCTGGACCCCGCCCACATCAGGACCAACGGGGGTAAGACCTCCACCTGACCTCATCCCAACCACTGCCAGGGGCCTCTACCCAGGCGCGTCGGTAGACCGGGGCATTCGAGGCTATAGCCCTGGTTCTTTTGGGAATAGCCCCGGATCGCTGTGCCGTCAAAAATAACAAAAAAAAACATAATAATGATGAAAATAGCCCCGTAGAGTTTAGTTCTTTGTTGTTGTATTACCAGCAGACGCAGATGCAACATTGTAGACCGTGAAAACCGGAAAATTCTGACGTGTCCATATATGGGCAGATTTACAATAATTTGTTGCAAAATGTTGCAAATTCAACGGTATTCTTTCTTCTCTATGCACAGCGCGTCTCGTCGATATTGCTGTTTCGTGTTGTTAGCCTTTTATTGAGATCAGAGAGTGTTTAGAAGGACAGTAATACAATATCTTTGGTAAGATGGATATAAGAAGAGAGACCCGCAGTGAATTCAACCCGGTCCACTTGACATCGGGTAGGTGCATGACAGTGGTACCGTAAACATTCAACAGCCCGGGATTTATTTATTTCAATCACTGAACTTTCGAACAAAACTCTTGTTCAGCAAAGATGGGAAATACTATCAAATGTATTATTGAAACCAGTATGAATATTACCGTACATGTTGACCAGGCAATCGAATAACGCACGCACGCATGCTAACACACACACACACACACACACACACACACACACACACACACACACACACACACACACACACACACACACACACACACACACACACACACACACACACACACACACACACACACACACACACACACGCACACACACGCACGCACACACACGCACACACACGCACACACACGCGTAATCGGGAGAGTCGGGAGAATTCCCGGTGGGCCGTTAACGTTCCGGGGTGCCGGGCTGATTACTGCGGGATATCAATATTGCGTTTATAAAAGTTCCTTGCAGCGCCGTCCGGCAGCCTGAGTTGTGCAACCGCAACCTCTCACTCACTCAACACACGCAACACTCACAAACTGTCAACGAAGGCATAAAAGTTAGGAGATTTGAGTATTCCTAGAGTGCCTGGGTCTACCTGGACACTGCTGAAGCTACTGGGTAAACACACAGCACTCGGGATTAGCTCAGTGCAGCAGAACACGGTGGATTGTGGGTAAATGAGTTCTATGAATGGGGCTAAGCTCAGATCAGTCCCTGAGTGACCCTGAGCTCCAGAACAGGTTCTAGAGGAATAGTTACACTGAGGCTGTGTTAGTTTTGATTGTAGCATCACGTGACCATAGACATGTGGTTCAATGATGGAGGGATCATCTATTATTACACACCTGATTTTCTTTTCTTGATTTTCTTTCAGGGGACAATCACATCCTTGCTTTCATCCTCACTGGAGTTGCTGTTGTTGCTGCTGTTGCTGTTGTTGTTGGAGTCTTTCTGTACCAGAAGAGGAACGGTGAGTGAATCAAACTCTCCAGGAGGACTGACACCTGATTTCCACCTGCTCCTACTTCCTGTCCCCTTCCTAGACTCTGATTGGTTGTCTTCACACACTGGTGGTCTGGTTGTATAAACCTCCACCTCTGAATGATGAACCTCCTCCAATGTCGTGTCCATAGAGATGTTGTGGCATTAAGAATATGAAAGTCTAATAACATGAGGATATTCACCATGGTTACAACACTAATCATTTCTCTTGATCCTTAGATTCAGACAAGCGTCACAAACCAGTTGGTGAGTAAAATGTGTTTTTACTTCAGTTCTTCTCTTATGATTAACGCCACTACCAACATAGAGATCTTGGTGACTTGTCTAGCTCACTGGACTATACAGCTCTATAGATCTAGATACATCTAGCTCACTGGACTATACAGCTCTATAGATCTAGATACATCTAGCTCACTGGACTATACAGCTCTATAGATCTAGATACATCTAGCTCACTGGACTATACAGATCTGTAGATCTAGATACATCTAGCTCACTGGACTACATCGCTCTATAGATCTAGATACATCTAGCTCACTTGACTATACAGCTCTATAGATCTAGATACATCTAGCTCACTGGACTATACAGCTCTATAGATCTAGATACATCTAGCTCACTGGACTATACAACTCTGTAAATCTAGATACATCTAGCTCACTGGAGTACACCGCTCTATAGATCTAGATACATCTAGCTCACTGGACTATACATCTCTGTAGATCTAGATACATCTAGCTCACTGGACTATACAGCTCTATAGATCTAGATACATCTAGCTTACTGGGCTATACAGCTCTATAGATCTAGATACATCTAGCTCAGTCATGACTTCCCCTCCTCCCATTCTGCTACTTCCCAGGTTCTGTAACCAGCTCTGAGAACACTGAGGGGCAGAATCCGTCTCCTGAGGCCCAACCTCTGACCACAGTCAGTATTTCATCAATTTACAATACTTATTCTGAGTAACATATATTTACAGTTATATTTATTAGCAGCCTACTTCATCACAGCAATAGTAATACTAATATATTAACAGTACTTCATGACAGTAATAGATTAACATTCATATTTTAACGGTACTTCATCACAGTAATATGTTAACAGTACATCATCACAGTGATAATGTGTTTAATGTTTAATGCTGACTTGTTCTTCCTTGCTGTTTAGGTTCAAAGTTAAATCATGAAGAGGCTTCTCACGTTCACCTTCAGACACGTGCCGTCCATATGGGCAGGTGGGGCGGCGAACTACTTTCAAAAGCATCCTCCCAAAAAAATTGTTCCTCAGTAAATCATGGCTCCAAGTCTATGTTTAATAATGTGAATTTCACACAAACTATCTGTTGCTTCTGTAGGCTTTCCGACTATTTTTGGTCTGTTGACATTACATTGTGGATGATGGTGGCGATTCTAGTTAAGTTTGACATGTCATGCAATGTGGGGCAGGATAGCTCAGCGACTGCGTTCCTCTGTATGTTTATAGCATAACCCTGCAGGCTGCAATAAGTATTTTGCAATCCGAGCTAAAAGACGCCTGTAGGGGCGTAAAGTAGTCTGCCCCATTGTCATATTCTAGAACTGTTGTTGTTTTAACTCAAATTATTCCGCGCGTATCTTTCGTCGTTTCTATTTCAGATGCGAGTGGTGTTGCACCTGGGATTAACAGTGTTGAGTTTCTGCTAAAAAAAAAAACCTTTAAGAGGTTAATATTGGAAGAGAAGTTAAAAATCAAACAATTTGGCCCAGACAGACCGGACATAAACATTATCCAAAAAACGAAGGATAGGGGGAAAACTTACAACCTAACTTTCTCCCGAGCATGGTATGAAAATAATGTGGTTGCACAAAGAGAAACGCTGTGTTTTGTTTTCAATGTCCACTTTTTCGAGCAAGTGTGTGAACAGGACAAGGGGATATATAGACCACGAATGTGAAGCGCATATATATATATATATATATATATATATATATATATATATATATATATATATATATATATATATATATATATATATATATAATAATGTATAATACAATATTATATATGTATAAAATATACATATTACAAAAACAAATTGTGGGTCTGGTCATAAGCCAGTAGTTTCTGCCCCACTGAAATTTAGGGTCACCGCACGATACTGTTCGGCTTCCTAAACCAGGATGGAGTGCACTCAAGGTGAAATGTAACGTTAATTGCTCCCAGGTGAATCGTGACGTTCTCTAATGAAGGGAAATGTATGACACGTTAGATCTACCAACGATCAACCAGTTTACTGAAATAGGTCAAAGGTGCATCTCATGAAGATATTTGTGTAATGTCGGTGAGAATTTGTGGCCCAACTGACAGAAACCTCAGGAGGTCTGGGAGGACTGCACCGTAATTCCTACAGCACTGCATGTACAGTTTACCCTAAGGAGATTGTCCTATGTTCACTTTTCTAATTTAGTTTTTTTCTTTGTGCAATGCAGTGCTGTCTTTTCGTTTCTGTATCGGAATAACATGGTCTGTCAACAATCTACAGTACAAACAGTAAAAGCGTAAATGTGAATCTTGTCCAGTCTCTTGCAATCAATCTCCCACTAAGGTGTAACTTACAATTTACAATAATTGTCATCAGAACTTTAGCCATAGTTTACATCAGAACATCCCTCCAGAGTACAATGTTATATTGACAACATCACTAAGAAATTTGACTTTTCCGTCTTATCTGTACACAATGACACAAGGACTTGTCATTCTGATGGCACTGACATGTTCTTTGACACAGACATTTACTTTTGAGAGATGAACTAAGGATTTTGAGAAAGAGACTGGCTTTCACAGGTAATACATGGTGTTTTGCTATTTGTACGAATTGTTTTGAGCAATGCACTTACTGTTTTGCAAATGTTGAGGATGATTCGAGAAATTTACCAAAGCCCCTGAGAAAAACAGTAAAGTCACAACCCATAGCCCAAGGGACCAGAACGCTCCAGGCAGGGCATCCACAGATGCCCAGCTAAGCCTCCAGGCGTGCCGATACAATCCCCCTCCTTTTGCTTCATAGATATCATACCGAACCTTCACCAAATAAAGTGAGTAACAAGTGATCCTGACTCAGCGACCCTTTTCCCATAGAACACGGCGGTACTCACCACAGGTCCACAGCCACCGTAGGCCAACCGCTCCGTGTCCCGCCGCACCGGCACCTCGTCTCCAGGCAACCAGCCCGCGCCTTAAGTCCAACCTTTCATCTCCACCGTGTACACACAAATACAAAAGGTCCTCTGCTCGAAGACGCCCAGCAGCGTTGGTCCATCGGGTTACTTTCACTCACCGAACCTCACCTGCTGACCAAGGGACTCTCCGCTCAGTCTCAAACCAGGCCTCGACATTAACGGTTGCCCGCTTGCCCGGGGCAACCAAAAGTCATATTTGGGCCCTTCGACGGCGCCACCGACCACAGCTCCCAGTACCGGCCCCCCGCGGACCGGCCCCGGAGGCCCCCGGCCCGGCCCGCCTGCCACCCCCCTGGGCCCCCTCTGACGAGGGTCCACACCAGCCACACGGACTCCAGGGGCCAGCCCTCCGGGACGGCCCGGTCCTTCAAGCCCGCGGGGGCCTGGGGGAGGAGCCCCGCCTCCTTGGCCAGCACCACAGAGTTCAGGGACCAGTACCGGGCCTGGCCCCTCCCGGCCCGGCTCCAGCCCCAGACCCGGGAGTACCGGGTCCCCGAGGGGGACATGGCCCTCCTCCTCTCCACCACCCGGGCCCACTTCGGGGAGCACCGCGGGGTCCAGCGGCCCCCGGGGGCGCGGCCCGCCAGGGAGGCCTCCGTGAGGTCCTCAGTGAGGTCCACCATGAAGGAGGACTTCAGGGCCTGGACCACGGTGCGCCTTCTCCCCGTGGCCCCGCCCCCGCAGGAGCTGGAGTGGCCCCGGGGCCCCTCCGCCCGGACCACCACGGCGCGCGCCTCGTACACGCCCAAGGCCGCCCAGCGCTCGCTGAGCTGTAAGCCCCGCCCCCGGCCCCTGAACACCGGGCCCCCCATGGAGAAGGACTCCGTCTACAGGGCCAGCTTCACGGCCCCACGGGGCCCCCTGAGGGACGGCGCACCCCCCAGGGGTCACGGTGGGGTCATGGACGTCAGGATCAGGGACCGCCGCTCTGCTGATGCAATAAGTAATGAACCAGCTTAGGGGGTCACTGCAGCTGGCGACCTTTGACCCCGTCTTTATACCTCCGCACACGACGGGGTGCAAAGGTCAAATAAAATGATGTTTCAACTGCACTGTATTGTAGAAGAAAGAAAGTAGTTGGTATTATAGACCACACTAATGAACATTGTCATGTGTTATTCAAATATTATTAACACCAAACTATTCAAATATTGTATTTAAGCTGACATTAAGAATTATTCTTAAAATGCACATAATGTCACAACTTGCACTAACTGTTCAAATAAGTTAAGAACGTATTTAAATAATATTTTATTAAACCAGACACTGCCAAAATGATACATCTGATGTTTGACGTTTATTGCTATAAAGAAAATGTACTTTTCAGCGACCAAGAAATTGGATGCTTTCTCAACAAAGGCAGCCTTGTACCTTATATATACACACAACATGTACGACTGGGAAAACATTTGACAAAAAGGCTCGGGCCATGATGATCTTCTCCGCCTTCGAGATGAGCTACGATTGACAGCACGGGAAGTTATGTTAGAAGTTATGTATGTTAGTGTGGAGAAAAGTCAAACGTTTGTGTTGAAATATGAAACGATGTTACAAGAACATGGCTAACATGTCAAGTATTTAAAGCACAGGTATTAATATTTAGATGCCGTGAACAGGTAAAGGGGTGGTATTGTGCCACCAGGTGTGACTGTGATTAGCCATGACAAGCCGTTTGAAGACCGGCCGTTGCCTGTGTCTTAGGGACATTAGTGATGGATTTCATGATTATTTTCCTTGATTCAGTCCACGTCGGTCAGTTCGCCAAGAAGAATCGTTCAGAATCGTTGGTTCAGTCGCCTTTCCGGAAGCAGTCAACCATGGAATGCACGGTTCTCAGCTGATTCAGACTCAGCTCCTCTCCCTCGTTCTCAAACAATCGTGCAAACGGTCTTCAATCAACACACAACGTTACAATTAAGTTCCCTTCAGCTGAGGAGCGCATCATGTTCAGAATCGGGATGTTGTTGCCAAGGCCAGTCCCTCTGCACCACTCTGCTAACTTAAAGGAGCATTTCACCGGTGGAGGCATGAATATGTATTGCAATTGGGTCCTATATGTAGTCGAATAATAAAATAAAATTCTACTTTGGTGCAGTCTTGACCGAGAAAAGGCAGAAAGTGACTTTTTGGCGCTTGTGGATTGAAGACAACAACTCCCACCATGCACAGCTTCGCTGGCGGCCACTCCCGCTGATCATCTCCGCCTATCGGACACCTCCTTGTTCCATCTACTAATGGAACAAATCAGCGTGGAGCTTGAACCGACGTCACTAGAGTAGTGACGCTTGCACAGAAGCATACGGCCGACATCTTCCTTTATTCTGGGTGGAAATAGTAACATAGTTACGCAATTAAATGCGTTTATGTAAACATTTTTAGCGAGAAATGTGCATTTTAATTTCATAATGTTCGCTCGTTGAATGTGAAGGATGTTTGGTTTGATAGTTATGAGGAAGAGGGAACGCTCCATTCACTTGCATAGACAGCGTCTCTGGTTGCTAAGCAACCTCAACGTCTTGGCGGACTATCTGCTGATCAACACTACGAATGCTGGAAACACACCAGACACACCATGTGAAGTTATTTAACCCGATTATTGTTATTTATATCCGACATTATTTAATCTAACCCGATCTAAACTCTATCATGCACCCAAACACGGCGGCATTTGGGTTTCCTACCTCGGACTCCTAAATCCAGCGCAGCCACAGGCGCGTTGGCGCGTTGAACCATTTTTGTGACACACAATGATCAAGCTTCAAGTTAAGCACGTTACACGCGTTTGGTGTGGCCGTAGCCCGTGTCCACCAAAAGCGTCTTTTTATGCGGTTTCACCCAAAAAATCGGCTTCGTGTGGACGGGGCTAAGAAGGCGAACACACGTCACCAAGACGGGGAGACAGCGCCAGGCGACTTACGCCACTATCTGCCAATGGATCGTGGATGCCTGGGCTGATATAACAGTCTCAACTGTGGTCTAAGCTTTCACGAAGGCAGGAATAATCACTGAACTGCCAGGCAACAGCAGCGACACTGACTCGGATAATGACGAGAGGGATCCGGGCATGTTGGATGCCGTACTCGCCCAACTGTTTAATTCGGACACACAAGAATTCGAGGGATTCGTAGACGGGGAATGAACTGAAAAAGTGAGCTTATTGTTGAGAGATATTGATATTGATGAGATATTGTTAATATGCACATTAACGTTTGAACATCGTTACCATGGGAGTGACCGGAGTTGTCAGAACGCTTAATAAAGTTTGACTTTATCTGACTGTTTTGTTGACATTCCCTTTAGCACAGCTCGGTCTGGTCGATGCATAACGCAACCCCAGTCAAACGTTTGACTGCAGTATCTTCTATTCTATGCGCCTTATAATCCGGTGCGCCCTATACATGAAAACAGTTCTAAAATAGGCCATTCATTGAAGGTGCGCTTGATAATCCGGTGTGCCGTATAGTGCGGAAAATACGGCAGCCCTCGTCTATTTCTTTCGAAATGGTGAACTTTTGCATGGAGCCATCTTCTATGTCAGATCGAGTACCCTCCGCCAATGTAGGCCTACTTCAGTTTTATCAACAGCCTCTGTTATCTTAGCTTCAGACGCTGTGGATGTTAGTTTCTGCTGGTGAAGTCCCACCCACTGGCACTGCTCTAATAGGTCTGTAGCGTCAGTGGGTCCCACCCCCTAGAGGGGGGTGGGACTAGTGGTTGTAGTCGTACGAGAATAATCCCCTCTTACACTTCCTATTTTCTTGTACGCAAAAATCGTCATATTGCGTCATAAAAAACAGGAAGTGTTGGAGATCGATACGGATCTCTCCAGTCTCTCCAGAAAATAAGGAAATGATGCTAGACCATTCAAAAATATGCGGGGGGTTCTAAAAATACAAAGCTTATGTGAAATGGGTGAAGTTGCCCTTTAAGAAAACGCACATTCCAAGCCGCCATATTGGTTGAATCCCATTTGCCCACCGTACAATCCCATTGCCCACCGTATAACACACACACATAACGACAATAGAGAGTGTTAAAGGAGATATCACCTGCATGCATTTCCAACCAGACATGGAGTTCATATTTGTATTTCTCTCCCACCTTTTCTGTTCCTCGTTTCTTTTCCCTCGGACGGTTCAACTTCACTTAGCGGTCCACCAAAATCTTCTGCCAATACCTTTGATCATGATCACCTAAAGGAATTACAAAAAACATCAACGCCAAAACATAAACATGCGAGTGATGAGTCTTTGAAGGAACCGATAGATCTTTGTATCTCTAAGGAACCGGTTCTCACCGGAGAGAGCAGATCCAGCGCCCAGCCGTGTTCCTTGGCGACGGCCGAGCGGTCGTTGACGACGGCCTGGGCTTCCTCGGGGGTCTTGAAGCGGATGTGTCCTTCACTGTCTCCCTCCAGTGTGTCCACACAGGCCACCGTAGATATTTTACAGAGGGCGTCCTGTAGAAATAAGAACATACAGACACTGGGATGGAGTCACGGTGCATGTGGCTGGAGCGAACATTTAATGCAGTTCATTAAAAGTATATCTAATAATTGCGAACGATCAGTCATTACCAGGGCTGTAGTGGGCGGGGGGGGGGGGGGGGGGGGGCGGGGACGCGGGGGGAAGCCGTCTGTACAATTTTTTCAGCATGTTACAAAAAATAATATATCTATATTTGTTTTCACTATGGCAACGCCGTCTGCTCAGTGTGTGGTGACTGCAGGCCCAGCCTCTCTGTAAAGTGGTGGTAGAGTGGCGATGTTAGGAGCTCTGGTTACTTTGGATTTGCTCCATCAATGTGTTGAGTGACATGAGTGTTGGTCTAGACCTGTTGGTAGGCCTATTGTTTTAATACGTGGGGGAATGAGGAAGAAGTAAGGAATAATCACCGAGAGGCCGGGCAATAAACAGTTTGATATGCCCGGCTCGTGGACGGCTTACCGCCCGAGACGAAGTCGAGGGCGGTAACCTTCCGCGAGCCGGGCATATCAAACTGTTTATTGCCCGGCCTCTCGGTGATTATTCCGTTTATTCTACTTCGCGCCGGCCAACATAATAAAACAATTCAAATACTTTAATAATTAGCCTTTTTCTTATTCGTATTGCATGCTTATTAAATGTATACTCTGTTTAAGTTCATCTCCCTCGAAAAGTAGTTCCCTTTAGAACTACGGTGAATAACGTTAGCTCAGCTGTAGGTAACTCGTTTCTATAGCAACCACACAAGGCTGGATCTGATCACTAGTTTAATAACGTAGTTGCTACATTCGTATCAAGTCAGCTTTAATGACGATCGATCAAACACGCACTCCTTGGTTTATTTTTTACTATGGACCTCATGTTGGAAATGTATGTGATAGAAAACGATACAAGCGGCGTATTGATCTACTGTGCTCAGTCAGCAGCAAGTAGAACCGACAAGTCAGCGGGCAATATGCCGGATTAATGCACCCCTCCCAGCCAATCAGAATCGAGCATTCTTAAATGAAGTAGAATAAGCAGTATTATTAAACATGTTGATTTTTACAATTGAGATTAACTCAAGTTTCCATATTTGGCAAGTTACAACACTGAACTCACTGAACACTGAACAACTCTGAATGTGCGTGAACACGGGATTCCTTTTTGATGACGTCATACACAGTCGTCCCCCCCACTAAAAAAATCCCCACTACACCACTGCTGCTGCATAGGGTGTTTGATTTAACGACAATAAAAAACATGCATTTGGCCGTAGTTTATCAAGATTATTTTACAATGTTGTGTTGCGTTGTGGTGTAATTAACTGTATTGCAAAGGTTAACAACAAACCTTTGACCCTGGCTCTAACTTTAAATTTGGTTTGTCATTGAAGTCAGATCGTTGCGTTTCATTGTGTACTAAAGGTGAGATTATTGTGTTGTGTACTAAAAGACAGGTTGTTGTATTGTGGTGTGTTGTGTACTAAAGTGAGATCATCGTTGTGTCGTGTACTAAAGTGGGATCATCATTGTGTTCCACAAAGTGAGATCATCATTGTGTTGTGTACTAAAGTGAGATCATCAGTGTTGTGTTGTTGTGTACTAAAGTGAGATCATCATTGTGTTGTGTTGTTGTGTACTAAAGTGAGATCATCATTGTGTTGTGTTTACTAAAGTGAGATCATGGTTGTGTTGTGTTGTTGTGTACTAAAGTGAGATCACGGTTGTGTTGTTGTGTACTAAAGTGAGATCATCGTTGTGTTGTGTACTAAATTGAGATCATGGTTGTGTTGTGTTGTTGTGTACTAAAGTGAGATCATCATTGTGTTGTGTTCCCTAGGTGGAGCAGGGTGAAGAGAGACAACACCATCACCAGCGACATTCTCCTAAACTGCCAACACACTAAATGGCGTCCAATGAGTTTGACCTGTAATGGTCTGTGTCCAAAGAGCGTCTTGTTCCAGCGTCTTGTTCCAGCGTCTGATTTCCTTCTGTGCGGCCGCTCCCAGCTTCTGGTTGAAAACATCTCAACCTTTCAGAAACACGCTGGGGTCACAAAGTTACACTAACGAATCATAATATATGAGATGGGCGGACTGGTCTACCCTGTAAAGTTTGAAACTGGTGTACAAACTTGTTCCAGCGATGTCCGTATACCCGGATATCATCATGAACTGTCAATAGATAATATAAAGGCCTGTGTGTGAATCACAAGCTGAGCAGGAAGTTCTCTACGAATAGTCAAATATCCTAACCTTTATGCCTCCTTTACTTAACCTTTGTGGAAAACGTCATCGGGTCAAGGGGAGATGAAAAGGTGCTTCCTTTGGAACATAGAAAAGAACAGCACTGTTTAAAATGAATTCGACTCCACTTTTCCTAAACGACGTCATTGCGCGACGACGAGCATAGCTGACCTCTAGCGTCTCTAGCGTGGAACTAAAGTTTACCGAAGTTGGACTACAACAAGCGCTCTGTCGATCCATGCATTCTTATCGTATTGATTTCAATCAGGTTGTCACCAACAGTGAGAATGACTTGGGTCGGATATGGGCACACACACACACAAACTCCACATCTACGTTGTTTCCTGGTAAAAGAGGACCTAAATTGTGTATATATCTTGTCACATGAGTCTTCAGCAGTAATTGATAAATGTTCAGGCGCAGTAAACCGATATCCCGCCCGCGTCGCCTCGTCTGAACCAACGCGGGGAAGAGAGAGTCACTTTCTCTTTCAGAAGACCACGTGATTTATTTGATATCACTACTGATGACCTAGAAAATAAACAAACTACATTTATAGACTATTGGTCAAGACCTATTAATGAGACGCCTACATGGGTTCTCCAATGATATACAAATTTGAAGCGTTCATGAGCGAAAACATCCCACAAAATAATATCTCATAAAGCCGCCCCAGCTTGACATGAGCCACTCTGGCTCAGGTGAGTTAACCCCTCCCACTTTATGGCTTAGTTGAGATAACCCCTCCCACTTTATGACTCAGAAGGGGTAATCGCTCTCACTTTATGACTCGGATGAGGTAACCCCTCCCACTTTATTGGTCAGCGGAGATAACCCCTCGCACTGTCGCTCTGCATCCACAGGCTGTGACTGCCCTCTAGTGGAGGAAATGAAAGCAGAGGAAGACGGGGTGGTGTACAGTATTATGAACAAATGTTGCTATTTTAGATTATGCATTATAATGCTTATAATGCCACTGTTACTGATAGTTACTGATGTTATTATCCAGCTTTTGTTGTTATGGGTGTATAATTCTCTATGTAATCTAAATCTACAGTGGGTTTATAAAATAACCAATGTGAAGTTACGAATACATTAGAGTTACACGTAAAGCAGCTGTTGCTGTTTTAGGTGGATAATGTGATTGCACCAAACAATTAAATAAATTAAGAATTTTAAAACATTCTGTTGAATGAATAGTTGTTTTATTTGCGCACTAACAGTTAACGTTAAAACATACAGACGCAGGCGTATCGCCTCCAAATGTATGTTGGGTAATAAATGTTTTAATCGCAGAGCTGCCCAAAGAATCGATGCGTCCTCATCAATCACTTGTCAACAGTGCAGAATTCGGCTAACCACCGTGAGCACTGAGCAGGTTATTAAAGAGACACAATATTCAAATTGTTGACATTCTATGGAAAAAATAACATTCTAATTGCTAAATTAACAAAGAGTCCATTTGAATATGAAATAATATGTGTGAATAACAGAGCTAGAGACTTGAGGCTTGACTTGACCTGCGAGACTGGACTCTGATTCCCTGCTGTGAGACTGGACTCAGACTCCCTGCTGTGAGACTGGACTCTGACTCCCTGCTGTGAGACTGGACTCTGACTCCCTGCTGTGAGACTGGACTCTGACTCCCTGCTGTGAGACTGGACTCAGACTCCCTGCAGTGAGACTGGACTCAGATTCCCTGCTGTGAGACTGGACTCTGACTCCCTGCTGTGAGACTGGACTCTGACTCCCTGCTGTGAGACTGGACTCTGACTCCCTGCTGTGAGACTGGACTCTGACTCCCTGCTGTGAGACTGGACTCTGACTCCCTGCTGTGAGACTGGACTCTGACCCCCTGCTGTGAGACGGGACTCTGACTCCCTGCTGTGAGACTGTTCTGGACTTGGCCAACTTGAGACTTGAATGCTGGGAGACTCGGGTCTCTCTCTCTGGACAAGAAAGAAAAGATGTGGTCAGATTCCACAAAGGCTGTTTTAAACGATCAGTGTTTCATATCATCACTGCATGCATCGTTAGTCTGTTGCATCGTTATTCCAATAAAACAATGCTTCCAAATCCATCCCTTCTTTGAACTGGTCTGCTGCCAGCCCTGATAACGGGAATGACTCCATGCAGGCTAAGATAGGCCTAGTGTTGATGATGAATCGAATATCGGAATAATAAAAAATATGACAAGAGAACGAAGTACGACAGACAAGAAGTGACACAACAACAAGCAAATATATCATTGACTGAAGAGTGTCCGGGAAGTGTGTGTGTGTGTGTGTGTGTGTGTGTGTGTGTGTGTGTGTGTGTGTGTGTGTGTGTGTGTGTGTGTGTGTGTGTGTGTGTGTGTGTGTGTGTGTGTGTGTGTGTGTGTGTGTGTGTGCGTGCGTGCGGTCCGACGCCCTGTCCAGCGTTACTGTGACTAGAGTTCATGTTTCTTATGATCTTCCTCCACCAGCATCCTGATATCAGATGTCTTATGCTGACGGACAAAATACACACACACATACACGCACACACTTACACACACAGTTATTTCTAACACACACGGACACACACATACACAACACACACACACACACACACACACACACACACACACCAATCTACGCACATACACTCGACACATTTATCTGAACTGTAAATATATGAACATTACATTGATGAAGATTGGATATATTATGATGAATGAACATAATGTGAACATAATGTATATCTAAACCTTATATCTCTCTGGCCATTATTTATAAGTGAAGATATTGAATAAGTGAATAGTGAATTATTTCAAGGTTACATGAAACTTGATCGAAGTTTTGTGTGTGTTTAAGTTAGTTTCACTTTAGGTTCGCCTGGTAACTAATGACGTCAAAGCCATATTGAATTCCTACTGGTCCAGACCGGCCTCTCCCTCTCGCACCGTCTCTTGTTTGCAGGTTTCCTGGTCAGTCCGTCTGATGCTGGAGTCGGAGTCGCGTCTCGGTAGATAATCTCATCGATCTGTTCTTCTGATTGCATCGATATGAAGGCGCTAATAGGGCTGCTGCTGTTGGTCTTTGGTCACGATGTGTCCTCGGGTAAGATCGATTACAGTTTTTAACTTTCAAAATGATCTTTCCAAATGTTTCGTTTCTGGTTCCGGAAGAGACGACGCTTAGATTCCCTAATTTCGTTGAAAAGCATTTGATTATCCTCTCTAATGAGTTTAATCCACAGCATTATTTATATTTTACTGTGTATATTTTAACTAGGTTCTACTGTGAAAACGAAACCAGCGCACTGGTTTGATGACGTCGTTCCTAAATGTACAATCTATTATCAGATCCAAAAATTAAACTTCAGTTAGGAGGGAATCCAATGTGTACTTTAAGTCTATTGTTAATCCTAAGAATTATATTAACACTCATAACAATCTTATTAACTCGTCAACATTCTTGGAGAATCATCACACGCACGTGCACACACACACACACACACACACACACACACACACACACACACACACACACACACACACACACACACACACACACACACACACACACACGTTGCTATCAATACATTATGAAATATAATAATTATTTTGCTATAGGCCTAGTAATTATTATCATTCCAATGATAGCAATCTGAAGATAGTTAATATGCTGTAATCGAATACAGAAATTCACCAATATACTTAGAATTATAAAAACATTGGAATAGTTATTTAAATAATCGTTTAATATTATATAATGGATAGTATTAACCTGTTTGTCTCTCTTACTGTCTGTCTGCCGTGATGTACTGTATTAACCCTCCTGTTATGTTCCGGGTCAAATTGACCCGTTTTAAAGTTTGAAGATCTAAAATAGTTAAAAGTATTTTTTCAGTATGAAACTTCTTCTGCTTGCCTTAATTAGTGTAATCAACATATAATATGAAAATAGTTCATCTCACATATTTGCAACCACCCCCTGCATGTTTATATCACATAGATGCTGTTCGGGTCAATTTGACCCAGCAGTAAAACTGGAGGTAAAAGGGTGTCAGAAATGTCAGACTAATTCTTTCTTTACAACTGTGAGACAATTTTCACCCAATTCACACACACACGCACACACACACGCGCACACACACCTACGCGCACACACACACACACACACCTACGCACACACACACAGGTGCAATTTTTATGACTTTTGACGAGAACCATTTATGTTCTCTGTTCTCGCGGGAAAACTACAACCACATTCAGTGGACACTCAACAGGGGAGGGTCAAAACATATCAAATATTCTCTGCATGGGAGTCCTACCAACATTACACTCTGTCAGGCAGACCTTTACAAAATGAGCAGCAGAAGCAAATGGATGACAGTCCAGGAGGCTCGGGCCTTCATCACTGATCATGACAGTGAAATAGAGGAGGACGTGTCTGAAGACAAAGACGATCTTGAGCCCAAATCAGATTCTAATGAATCTGATTTTGAACCAGATGAGGGAATTGCTATTCCTATTCCTCCAAGCAAGACATTCATGTCAAAACATGGTGAAATACAGTGGTCTTCATCCCCAAATATGAGTCAGGCGAAACTGTCTGCAGAAAACATAATAAAGACAGTGCCAGGGCCCACTAGGATGGCAGTGACGCGTGTGACTGACATCAAGTCAGCTTTTGAGCTGGTCATGCCAAATTCAATACAGAAATCATTCTGGAAATGACTAATCTATGAGGGAGGCGTGTTTTTGGGGAGAAGTGGAAGGAGCTGGACAAAACACATTTAGATGCGTATTTGGGGCTCCTCATCCTGGCTGGGGTCTATAAGTCCAAGGATGAATCGACAGCCAGTCTGTGGGATGCAGAGACAGGCAGGGCTATATTTCGAGCCACAATGTCTCTGGAGACTTTTCACATTTTCTCCAGAGTAATCCGATTTGATAATCGAGAGACAAAGGCTGGTAGACGGGAGAGAGACAAGCTGGCAGCTGTTAGGACAGTGTGGGACGAGTGGGTAGAGCAACTTTCACTACTCTATAACCCAGGCCCTAATATCACAGTGGATGAAAGGTATAAAGGCCTAACCCATAATAAAGTGGTGAAACATAAAAAAAAAAAAAAGTTTGAACAAATATTTCTTTTAATGAAAAACGAGTGAATTATCCTAATTGAACCATTACCTGTTAGAGGTAAGGAACACTATTGCACCAAATATTGATAGAATAGTTACTAATGGAGTTAGTGATGACATGTTCACACTGCTTGTTAGGATTTTTTTGGTTCAGGACATCTTTTGGATAATAAACATGCACCGGGTCAAATTGACCCGGGAACACCATCGATGTCCCTGACAAACGAACATAACAGGAGGGTTAACCTGTTTATCTGTCTACCATGATGTAGGCCAACTGTATTAACCTGTCTGTCCGTCTACAGTGATGTGCTGTATTAACCTGTCTGTCTGTCTGTCTCTCTGTCTGTCTGTCTCCGTGATGTACTGTATTAACCTGTCTGTCCGTCTGTCTACAGTGATTCACTCTCTGCAGTTTTTCTACACGGGGACGTCTGGACTCTCAACCTTCCCAGAGTTTGTGATTGTTCAGATGGTGGATGAGGTTCAGATTGAGTACTATGACAGCAACACCCAGAGAATCATAACCAAACAGGACTGGGCGGACCAGGATTACAGAGAAGACCCAGACTCCCTGGAGAGGGCAAATGAAAGGAGAAAGGGTAACCAGCAGGTCGCCAAAGTCAACATGGGGACTCTGAAGAAGCGCTTTAACCAGACAGGAGGTACGTTTACATCTAATGTCTGACCTCTCACATGGAGATAGACATCATTTAACCCCAGAATAAAGTTTAACCATACTCCTAAACACACACACACACACACACACACACACACACACACACACACACACACACACACACACACACACACACACACACACACACACACACACACACACACACACACACACACACACGGCCCGGACGGTCGCAGGGCCTGGCCGCGGCCCTGCACGTAATGTCACAACTTGCACCAACTGATTGTCCTTTATTGCTATAAAAAATATGGACTTTTCAACAACCCTGAAAAAAATTGATTCTAACAGATTGTATTCAAAAGGACAAAATGGCAACTCCAAAATACAAATACAATTAAAGTCACAGAAAATGTTACGTGACATTTAGTTAAAGTAGTTAACGTTTACTAATATCATAAAATCTCCCCGCAGTGAATAATCAAGTCACATCTTCTTTAATCAAGGAAACTATTTGCGGGTCTACCGGCTGCATTACCGGAGTGTAACCAGCAGGTGGTGATGCTGTGCTGCCGTGTTTCTAAGCAGAATATTTATTCCGGTCTGTTGGTTCTTCATTCCCCAATACGAACACACACACACACACACACACACATGTCCAGAAGTATGTGTATATATGTATACAAACACACAAGCACGCACACAGAAGCATCTCATCTGTGTTTGAATGTATTGAATGACCAGCGCACAGTAGCCTGTATTCGGTCCTCCTGATTCAGCGGGGTCCCTGTCCCTGCCCTCAGCTCCTCTGAACAGCGATGCTCCTTTCAGTGCAGCAGTTTCCTGGTGCCGTACGTTTTCCTCCAGATCAGTAACGCGTCTTCCTACAGTTCAGCAGACATGTCTTTAACCCTGGAGGTGATTGGGACTGTCTGGTGATCCGTTAAAGATAACCTCTGAACTGCTGAGGGAAGCCTCCTCTATATATCCACGGGTAGGGGCTGTAGGGGGTGTAGGGTGGTGTAGGGTGGTGTAAGGCGGTGAAGGGTGGTGTAGGGGCTGTTGGGTGGTGTAGGGGCTGTAGGGTGGTGTAGGGGCTGTAGGGTGGTGTAGGGGGTGTAGGGTGGTGTAGGGGCTGTAGGGTGGTGTAGGGTGGTGTAGGGTTGAGTAGGGGCTGTAGGGTGGTGTAGGGTGGTGTAGGGGCTGTAGGGTGGTGTAGGGGCTGTAGGGGCTGCAGGGTGGTGTAGGGTGGTGTAGGGGCTGTAGGGTGGTGTAGGGTGGTGTAGGGGCTGTAGGGTGGTGTAGGGTGGAG
The DNA here is from genome assembly GCF_902167405.1 of Gadus morhua. Lineage (NCBI taxonomy): Eukaryota > Metazoa > Chordata > Actinopteri > Gadiformes > Gadidae > Gadus > Gadus morhua. Next base: position 3,918,551 of record NC_044064.1, read on the forward strand.
TAGGGGCTGTAGGGTGGTGTAGGGTGGTGTAGGGGCTGTAGGGTGGTGTAGGGTGGAGTAGGGGCTGTAGGGTGGTGTAGGTGGAGTAGGGTGGAGTAGGGTGGATTAGGGTGGTGTAGTTTGAGACTCATTAATTAGTCCAGTATCATTTTAAACTAATTATTATTCTGTTAACCATTCTACATTATCCAGGTGAGTGGTGACTCCATCACATAAAGACGTGTTCTGAAGAGGCTCCTGTTTGTAGTCTTTGTGGTCTCATGTCCTTTAGAGTTTCTGCAGAGCTTCACCAGTTAATATATATATATATATATATATATATATATATATATATATATATATATATATATACCTCTCTCTCTCTCTCTCTCTCTCAGGTGCCCACATTGTTCAGACCATGTATGGCTGTGAGTGGGATGATGAGGATGGTACTACTGAGGGTTATGAGCAGCATGGTTATGATGGAGAGGACTTCCTATCGTTGGACCTGACGACCCTGACCTGGGTCGCTCCAGTACACCAGGCTTTCACAACCAAACTGAGATTTGATCACGATAGAGCTTATAATCAATACAAGAAGAACTACTACACCAAGGAGTGTGTTGATGACCTGAAGAAGCTCCTGGCCTACGGGAAGAGCACTCTGCAGAGAACAGGTAGAGTCACATGACCTGGTGGGCGTTGACGGACTCATGTCTCTGAGTCCCGGTTCTCTCTCTCTCCCTCCCCCCTCCCTCTCTCCTTCTCCTCCCTCCCTCCCTCTCCCCCCTCTCTCTATCTCTGACCACCCTCTCTCTGACAAAAATATTAAAAAAAAAGTCCTAATGTCTTGAAATAAACCATCGAGACTTACATGACAAGAACACGTGTTTAACATTATAAAATAATCTCTCTCTCTCTCTCTCTCTCTCTCTCTCTCTCTCTCTCTCTCTCTCTCTCTCTCTCTCTCTCTCTCTCCCTCCCTCCCTCCAGAGCGTCCGCAGGTGTCTCTGCTCCAGAGGAGCCCCTCCTCCCCAGTGGTGTGCCATGCTACAGGCTTCTACCCTGACAGGGTGGTGGTGTTCTGGAGGAGAGACGGCCAGGAGCTCCATGAGCAGGTGGACCCCGGGGAGGTCCTCCCCAACCACGACGGGACCTTCCAGGTCAGCGTGGAACTGTACCTCACGGCCGTCCCACAGGAGGACTGGGGGAGGTACGAGTGTGTGGTCCAGCTGAAAGGCATCGAGGACATCTCCACCCCCCTGGACCCCGCCCACATCAGGACCAACGGGGGTAAGACTGGTGTTGGAGGGGATGGAGGGGGGGAACACATGTCTCACCACCACCACCTGACCTCATCCCAACCACTGCCAGGGGCCTCTACCCAGGCGCGTCGGTAGACCGGGGCATTCCAGGCTATAGCCCCGGATCTTCTGGGAATAGCCCCGGATCGCTGTACCGTCAAAAGTAACATAAAGAAACATAATAATGATGAAAATAGCCCCATAGAGTTTACTTCTTTGTGGGTGCATTACCAGCAGACGCAGATGCAACATTGTAGACAGTGAAAACCGAAAGATTCGGACGTGTCCATATATGGGCAGATTTAGAATAATTTGTTGCAAAATGTTGCAAATTCAACGTCAGGATTCTTTCTTCTCTGCACAGCGCATCTCGTCGACATTGCTGTTTCGTGCTGCTAGCCTTTTATTGAGATCAGAGAGCGTTTAGAAGGACATTAATACAATATCTTTGGTAAGATGGATATAAGAAGAGAGACCCGCAGTGAATTCAACCCGGTCCACTTGACATCGGGTAGGTGCATCACAGTGGTACCGTAAACCTTCAACAGCCCGGGATTTATTTGTTTCAATCACTGAACTTTCGAACAAAACTCTTGTTCAGCAAAGATGGGAAATACTATCAAATGTATTATTGAAACCAGTATGAATATTACCGTACATGTTGACCAGGCAATCGAATAACACCTGCACGCATGCTCACACGCACGCGCACGCACGCACGCACGCACGCACGCAATCGGGAGAGTCGGGAGAATTCCCGGTGGGCCGGTAACGTTCCGGGGCCGCCTGGCTGATTACTGCTGGATATCAATATTGTGCTTATAAAAGTTCCTTGCAACGCCGTCCGGCAGCCTGAGCTGTGCAACCGCAACCTCTCACTCACTCAACACACGCAACACTCACAAACTGTCAACGAAGGCATAAAAGTTATGAGATTTGAGTATTCCTAGAATGCCTGGGTCTACCTGGACACTGCTGAAGCTACTGGGTAAACACACAGCACTCGGGATTAGCTCAATGCAGCAGAACACGGTGGATTGTGGGTAAATGAGTTCTATGAATAGGGCTAAACTCAGATCAGTCCCTGAGTGACCCTGAGCTCCAGAACAGGTTCTAGAGGAATAGTTACACTGAGGCTGTGTTAGTTTTGATTGTCGCATCACGTGACCATAGGCATGTGGTTCAATGATGGAGGGATCATCTATTATTACACACCTGATTTTCTTTTCTTGATTTTCTTTCAGGGGACAATCACATCCTTGCTTTCATCCTCACTGGAGTTGCTGTTGTTGCTGCTTTTGCTGTTGTTGTTGGAGTCTTTCTGTACCAGAAGAGGAACGGTGAGAGAATCAAACTCTCTAGGAGGACTGACACCTGATATCCACCTGCTCCTACTTCCTGTCCCCTTCCTAGACTCTGATTGGTTGTCTTCACACACTGGTGGTCTGGTTGTAGGAACCTCCACCTCTGAATGATGAACCTCCTCCAATGTCGTGTCCATAGAGATGTTGTGGCATTAAGAATATGAAAGTCTAATAACATGAGGATATTCACCATGGTTGCAACACTAATCATTTCTCTTGATCCTTAGATTCAGAAAAGTGTCACAAACCAGTTGGTGAGTATAATTTGTTTTTACTGCTCTTATGATTAACGCCACTACCAACACCGAGATCTTGGTGACTTGTCTAGCTCACTTGACTATACAGCTCTGTAGATCTAGATACATCTAGCTCACTGGACTATACAACTCTGTAGATCTAGATATACCTAGCTCACTGGACTATACAGCTCTGTAGATCTAGATACATCTAGCTCACTGGACTAAACAACTCTGTAGATCTAGATACTGTTCATCTATCTCACTGGACTATACAGCTCTGTTTGTTTAGTTACATCTATACATCTTGCTCACTGGACAATACAGCTCTATAGATCTAGAAACATCTAGTTCACTGGACTATACAGCTCTATAGATCTAGAAACATCTAGTTCACTGGACTATACAGCTCTGTAGATCTAGATACATCTAGCTCACTGGACTATACAGCTCTGTAGATCTAGATACATCTAGCTCACTAGACTATACAGCTCTGTAGATCTAGATACATCTAGCTCACTGGACTATACAGCTCTGTAGATCTAGATTCATCTAGCTCAGTCATGACTTCACCTCCTCCCATTCTGCTACTTCACAGATTCTGACACCAGCTCTGAGAACTCTGAGGGGCAGAAACTGGCTCCTGAGTACCAACCTCTGTCCACAGTCAGTATTTCATCACTTTACAATACTTATTCTGTAATATATTTACAGTTATATTTATTAGCAGCCTACTTTATCACAGCAATAGTGATAGTAATATTATAACATTATCATCACAGCAATAGTTGAACAGTACTTCAACACAGTTATATGTTAACAGTACATCATCAAAGTGATAGTGTGTTTAATGTTTAATGCTGACTTGTGCTTCCTTGCTGTTTAGGGTCAAAGTTAAATCATGAAGAGGCTTCTCACGTTCAGCTCCTGAACCAGGATGGAGTGGATCGCGGTTCATTTATAATCCTTACAATCAGGCTTGGGACTTCAGTTAACTGCAGGTTCTGCATTTGCTAAATTACAATATTCATCTTTAACTTTATTTTGATAACAATCATCAATCTGTAAGAAGCGTAAATCATTAGATCTCGCTATTTGTGATAGATTTGATTAACTCACTGGCTAAAAACTGCAATCTTTCACTGACGCTTGGAAACCATGGCAACACAACCTCGCCATGATGGCCATTTGGGTCCCGCCGCTTCACGTTAAAACCTTTTAATTATGTTATATTGTTTGGTAATATTTAAGTTTAAAATAATGTTCAAAGATTCTGAATCAAGATTTTGGACAGTGAGATTCTGTCAAGTTTCAATACAATAATCGATTAATTTAATGTGTTTCATTAAAATATATTATTTGAGAGTTCTGCTAGAGCATTGCATAGTCTACCATAATCGTAGTAGGCTGCTTTTGCCTTAATGCTCTTTGATGTATTTTCTGTGTTCTTTTGGGAATTGGATAGTATACTGGGTTATTCTGTCAATAAAATACATAAAAATGGTTTTAGCCTATATATATTTAATATACTTGTCGTTAGGTAAGGTTTACATACTTTGTTCAAAGGTTATGTTTATTATTAAAGGTTGTTAGGTTAAAGGTAAATCGTCAAGATTAAATTGTCAAATATAAAAAGGAAATTGAATTAAAAATACAGAAATTAATAATACTAAATTATTATCTTGAGTTAGAAAAAAATGAGAAGGGATGTGATACATAAATCAATAGTAAAGTTCATGTTCTGCCATGTTCATGCGCGTCACTAGTAAACCATACGTCACCAACCACGCTGCTGTGGTCACTGCATAGCAGGGGTGTAGTGGGGGGGAGGGGCCGTCTGCCCACTTTTTCCAAGAAAAAGTAAAAAAAAAAAAAAAAATGAATGAAAGAAAGAAAAAAAAGATATAAATATATACATGTTTTTAAAAAAGGCGCTGTCTGCTAAGTTTTTCGTGACTGCAGGCCCTAGCCCGTCTGTGAAGTGGTGGTAGCGTGGCGATGTTAAGACAAGGGGTATCACTGCTGTTTTATATCGGTCTTCATGAAAAAAAACATAAGATCTTCATGAAAAAAACAATATTTGATAAATATTGTCGATATTTATCAAACAAAAAACTGTCGTTTTTTATCGGTCTTCCCGAAAACAAACATAAGGGGTAACACTTTTTTTTTTTGTCAAAAAATCATAAGGGGTAAAGCTGTCGATATCTTTCGCCGTCATTTAAACAAAAGACTTACAGGGTGACACTGTTGTTTTTATCAATAGAAAATGAGTGGGGGGGGGGGGGTACATATCTCACTATACCTATTTAGCCATGCTTCGTTTGCCTATTCTTGTCTCCCAGTTCTCTCCCAAACAACCCAACTGCACAATAACGCACAATCCCGGCCGGAAACGAAAGTGAACTCCAACGGCGTCCACATACGTTTTATCGTTGTTTCTCGGGGTGAATCAACGGCTAACCTCCATGCTGCTGACCTCCAGACACAGCAGCTCAAACCCCCTCCACGACGGCCCTGTCAGCAGGCTGCACCCGAGCCTGTCGTCCCTCCTAACCCCCCAGAGTGGGAGCTGGGCTCGGGGAAGGCTTCAGTGCCTCCACAGACAGCATCCTCCAGGTGGCTGGCAGCACCGCCTCAAAGCCAGAGGATAACCCAGACCTCATCCACCCTGCCTCCCCCCCCCCCCCCCCCCCCCCCCCGAGTATCCAGGCGGTTCTGGCCGAGCACCAGTAGCCACCCCAGCCCTGAGGGAGAGGTTGGGGGGGGGGGGGAGGGTTACTTCTCCGGGGCTAAGAGGCCTGTCAGATTCGCTGGGCCATCTCCAGCCTTCAATTAAGAGGGAGGGGGATCGCGGGCGAATGGAATTCCCACAGTGGCAGTCAGAATGTTAATGTGACTGACATCACTTGACTGTTGGCTGTGAAAACACTCACACACACACTTACACACACACGCACACACAATAACAGACAGAAGACAACACTCATACACACACACACACAACCAAGAACACACACACACACACACACACACACACACACACACACAAGCTGTCAAAATAGGAATATTTCTTTTGCTGGGATGTGTGTGTGCGCAGGTTACAGATGGATAATCTCCAGGTGATCTCTCTCTGCTTTGATTCGGGGACGAGGTGTGTATGTGTGTGTCTGTGTGTGTGAAAGGATCTCATCTCGCCCCTCGCTCGGAGACTACAGGGGCCGAAGCCAAAGTGTGATACTGAGAATGGAATTCGCACAGCGCACTCGGAGCCTGAATATATTCCAACTTAGATCTGCTATTTCCTGGCCTTGTTCAAAGTTTTTCTCTGAATTATACAGCGGTACCCGCTGGGGAAAAAGACTGGAAAGATTGCAAATGTTTTTTTCTCGGGCCTCGACTCAAATCCGAGGGGACCCACACCTCCACACCCTCACACCTCTGTTACGCACTTATTGTATGTTTTATGTCCTGGCACTCAACGTGCGCACATATTATATGTTGTACATCCTTGCACTTAAAAATAGTACTTAGCTTTTGATAAAAGTACTGCATCTTATCCTAGCTATCTTTGTTGTGTACAGGGAATGGGTTAACCTAGCAATTGTAAGTGCTTGGCACTTCTTTCTATGGGCATCCTTTCTCTACCGACAGCCATATATCGTTTCTCTTTCTTCTGACAAATGACCTTAATGTAAGTAGCTTTATATAAAAGCGTCTGCTAACGGCCCTGAATGTAAATATAAATGGTGTCATGAAGAACCAACCCTAACGAACGATAAGTCTCCAGACGAAAGAAAGACCCGGTTCTACAGCCACACGTTCACCCAAGCAGTGTTCAGTGACCCAACACCCAACACCGAACCGAAGAACACAATCAACCTACTTCCTGGTTTTGTTGTTTTCCTGTTGAAGGGGGTTGGCGGCGTTCCTAATTGTAGCAGAACGAGTTTGTTCAAGGAGAGAGCGGATCTGGCGGAGGGACAGGGTTTGAGGAGCGAATGACAGCCCATGCGGCACTAGGAGATAATGAGTGTGTGTTCGTCTCGGGGAGGCAGCTGATAACTTTTACTCGAAAGCTCTGTCTGTCTGTCTGTCTGTCTGTGCGTCTGTGCGTCTGTGTGTGTGTGTGTGTGTCTCTCTGTGTATGTGTGTGTCTCTTTGTGTGTTTGTGTGTGTGTGTGTGTGTGTGTGTGTGTGTGTGTGTGTGTGTGTGTGTGTGTGTGTGTGTGTGTGTGTGTGTGTGTGTGTGTGTGTGTCTGTGTCTGTGTCTGGGTGTGTGTGTCTGCGTGTGCGTGTGTTTGTTGGAAACGCCGCCTGTGAACAACACCGTCCGACAAAAGGGTGACGCGATAGAATCGGAGTGAAAGTTTCTCATCATTCTTATCTCGTTGCGGGCGCACACTGCGGCGCTCTCTGACGCGTCCTGTTGGGAGCGCTCCTCGGCACTCCCCGCATGCATAATGAAGTGCACCTTTGTATTATAAATGCAATGAATAAATTCTAATTAAAACACTGTTTGCGCACTGAGCCTTAAAATCTTCCTGGAGCAGATCCTCATTTGTTTTGATCTTGTTACATTACCCCAACCCGCTGACTCACACTGGGCTGACGTGCGCGCGCGCGCACACACACACACACACACACACACACACACACACACACACACACACACACACACACACACACACACACACACACACACACACACGCAGCTGTGAGGGAGCAGAGCATTCAACAGCTTTGAACAGTATGACGTCATCCCCCTCAACATCCTCACACAGATGTACACTACAAAAAGACTAGGAATACAGTGACCAACCTTTCTAATGTCTTGATCCCCAGGTGCACCGGCTACACACACTGACACACGCACACACAATCACACATACAGTACAGCTGGCTTTCGTCACCACCAGTCACCTGAGTCTATATGGAGGTTTTGGACCCCTCAAGGTCACCAGCCATCGCTCAGGGTCTCCTTAAACAATTGTCCATGCACCGCCCGTTGTGAGTCTCTAGCCAGCGGTAACCTACAGGCACCGTCAATGTGACATGCGACGATACAGATGTGGCCTGTCACGTTGTGTTCCTGTTGAAAGTAGTTCGAAACGGGTCACTTTTAACTCACTTTATTTGTTAAATTATTTCGGTATGGTAGCTATGAAGCAAAAGGGAGGGAATTGTATCTAACACTTGTAGAGAGAGATACCGAGAGCCACTTCGAGCCCCGGGGCTTAGGCCTGAGGCTCTCTGCGGGTACGCCTATGATTCTCTGGCCTCCTCTGGCTCCGGGCGCTGTGAATGAACCAAGTAGGCGTGGCCTATGTGAAGTGGGCGTGGCCTATGTGACGTCTTAGCTGCGGCTTCCGCGTCTGTCTTAAAGATGCTGCCTTCTGTGGGTGGGGTAGCAATTCCAGCTTGTATGTTTGATCCTGCTCCCTTGTGGCTGTGTGGGGGTAATGCAGCTTGTGTGTTCAATCCTGCTTCCTAGTGGCTATGTGGGGGCAGCTTATGTGCTTAAAATACGTAACACCTGCATTAACATACAATAACATAACATTGCATGTTGGTGGAAAAAACTATGAAGGTAGAGGGATGCTCGCTTCATTGGAGGACATGAATTCACCGTCACTCCCATCAATATGAGATAAATGGGAGAAAGAGAAGGAAAACATGGTGCAAACGAGGCCCAAAGGATACATCCAGAGAAAGGCGGATCAATCAGGAGTAAATCGGAGTGGGAATCTGCAGCAGTACCTAAGGAGAGATTGTCACAGAGCCAGCCTCTTTCTATTGATGCCATGCCCCTCTCTCTATTGATGTTGTGTAGCATGAACAAAGGCGATGTGTCTAATTAGGGTCTTGTGTCTGCCCGGAGGCAACTCCACATCTAACCGGAAGCCTAAATAAGGATTCCGTTCAATAGAACTGAAAACTGGACACTTACGCCCACTTTATTAAAAAAATTCTCCGTTATATGCAACAACTTAAAATAAAATATATAAATACATATCAGCTTAAAGGATACGGTTTTATTGCTAACAATAATGGAATCACTATTGATTAGCAGTGACTACAGGTATGTCTCGGTTAATTTAAACTACCAGCCACTTGAAATGTAAAACATGGCGACTTTAAGTTGAAGGAAGGGGCCTTTTCTCGAAATAAGACTTTTGAAACTTTTTGAAAGAGAACTCTGCAGACCTCAGAACAAAGTCTCGATGCTTGTTTTTAATGACACTAGGTATATTACGCATCTGCATTGAAAAGGGCTCGGACGTCAGGCCAGACTGATTACACCTCACAGCAATAAAGGCGCTCTCGGCAGAGTGGATGACAGCATAGGACCCCCAGAATGTCATGTCAGTAGCAGCAGTCAGGCCCAAACTGCGTTTCCTTACTTCTTTAAATAGCACGTCAACGGTCCCCAAAGTGGCAACTCTGTGCCACTCAGGGACAGGGGACACATTTACACACATCAGAAAAACTTTGTCGGTTACTGTTGCTTTCCGTTATTTTTAAAACGTGTCAAACAAAACGGCCACTTTGGCTGGCGGGGCACCGTGGGGTAGCCTATTTTGATAACGACAGAAAGGACAAAAAAGGAAAATAGCACTTTCTGTAGCGGTATAGCCAGCGAAATTGGACACAGCTGCGCAAGGCGGCCTGCTAATTGGACAAGTACGGTTATTTTCCTGTACCCAATTGAGGGTATGGCTATCACCTCCCATGGATGAAAATAGTGCTTTTTAAAATGCCGTTCTCCGTGAATCATCGTCACAGCTTGTTATTCCCGGCCGTGTATTACCAGCGATATCCGGGCCAATCTGTGACTCTGTGGCCAGCAAGCTCATTAAAGACTGTGTCTCCCCCCCAGAGGATTACAGGTGAACAGTAATGATGATGATGATGATGGCAGGGACACGGCGTCTGAATCCACTGTTTCACACCTCTGTTACTCGTTGCCTCAAACCCCTGACATCTAATCAGCGCTTTCTTATCGAGTAATTGGTTAAATCCGTCATCCCTCCCTACACGCGCTCGGTCGAAGGGATTGAGTTGTAATGAGCAGGTAGATAAAATAACACCTCCTATGGTATAACTCTCCTCTATTCACCGGGGACGGCTGGCTGTAGATTCACCGTGGGAGCTGACCAGTGTGTACCACCCACTCACGCTCACCGTGGAGTGGGTCTAGAGAAGGGACAGGTCTCACCAGAGTGTACAGTGAATTAGCGTCGACAAAGACAGTGTTCCCCTTCCCCCCTTCCTTCCCCTGTATCGCTGTAGGCTAATGTAAGGGATGTATCAGGGTGTACATGGACGTGGTAGGCTACATTCACTTGTAAGTATTATGAAGGGGTATTCAGGTGGTGGCGGTCTGAAGCCTCATTGCTGAATACTACTAAATCTGACACACCGCACCTTAAAGTGACATTTAAAAAGAAAAGAAATATAGCGTTTGTTGAAGATTTCAAATGCTTAGTGAAGAGGAGGGAATAGAATAGGTCAACCCTGAGGAATTAAATGGCAAAGGTTTAGCGTGATATTCTGAGGTTAACAGATAAGTTGGTACGAAAACAACAAAAAACAAAAAAAAGACACTTTTTGGGCTTTTAGGGCATTTAGCGGACGCTTTTATCCAAAGCGACTTAACGGTTCATACACATGTTCACACACCGACGGTGCAGTCAACCAGTCAAGTTGACAGCCAGCTGGTTTAGGCCAATCGGTCAAACTCTCTCAAAATAACTTCATGATAACACAAACAGTATTCACAATATTTGAATCAAGCACGTAAAGGCACAGACACATATACAAAAGCACATTTCTGGGCTCCGCTCATTCCCACAGTCAAACACTGGTTCCTTCCATCACTATGTACGTCTGTGGCCGGTGTCTGTCTGTCTGCTGTCCCTCCCTCCAGCCTCTGCCTCCATCAGGTGCCTCTTGAGGTAATCCGGGCCGGTGCCAGCGGGCTGAAGCTGCCGCTGGAACGCGACGTGACGCGTCGTCTGTGATTGATGGGCGTCTCCCTCCTGGCGACACTAAAAGAGCACGGCGCCGTTTGGCGAACGACGCGCGGATAACAACCCGCAATACGCTCGCAGACAGCTGTCGCCATGGCGCCCGACGCGGGCAGGGAAAAGTCGCATTTGGCCCGTATCTCCCTCGATCGAGGCACAAGGAGATGGGACAGACAATTAGGGTTATTTACAGTGCGAGAGCGTTCTCTCTGAGGGCCCCTGTGGAAACCAATGAGGGAATGGGCCGACATGGTTGAAACGAGGGAGAAAGCTGGGAATAGCAGAGGTGGTGAATCATAATACAAAAGGAGTTTAAGAAAAGGCTGGTTCTGTGAACTCGTTGGTCAAGTTTCTTTGGATGTGACCTCTGTGTGTGGGAGAAAGTGTAAGAATTTACTATAGTTGAGAAGGTTCAATAATAGCAGTTTTGTTTTTTGTGAGGGCTGAGAGAATTGGTTCTTTCGGGACTGGTATATTAGATTTGTTTTGTTGTATTTGTAAGCCTGGTTACCAATGACTGCATTATTTTTTTCAAATTGTTAAATTGCATGTAAAACGCTTATTAAAAAGCATCCTACTTCTACTAATCCATACCATGAGCCTGTTTTCCCCCAAATGGGTGCAATGTGCCCAATTAATCCCATGGAACTGAAACCACTCCGCTTCGACAGGGGGCGATAGAGGCGACCTTCCGCCTAAAGAAAACATCGTAGAACAACCCCGGAAGACAACAGTGCCATTCATTTGTTATGGTGGGAAGTTGCACAACAACAGCAACACATCCACACTTCCAGAAGAGTTAATCCGACCGGTCTATTGATAAAAATGCTCAAAAGTAAGTCCGCCAGCAAGGAGAAGAAGAGGAAGCATGCGCCGACAGAGGAGCAGAACACAAACAGGCGGCGCGTCTGCACGGAGTCCAGCGTGGAGGTGAGAGGTGATCAAAAACATGAACCCTGAAAGATCAGGGTTCAGGAACGGCTGGTAAACGTAGACCATATGGAACTACATTAATGGACTGCATTTATACACCGCTTTTCTAACCAGTGGCCACTCAAAGCGCTATACAATATGGCCTGACATTCACACACCGTCGGCGCAGTCCACTATGCAAGGCGAACGCCAGATCATCAGGAGCAGTTAGGGTGATGCCTCTTGCTCAGGGACAACCCAACACTCCGCTCGGAGGAGACGGGAATCAAGCTAGCAACCTTCTGGTTACCAGCCAGTCCTGAGCCACATGCCGCCCGCACATACCCTCCAACAACAATCAAACAACCTGAAAAGGGTTAACACAAGTTATTATATATATATATATATATATATATATATATATATATATATATATATATATATATATAATATATACATAACCCTTTTAGGAGAGCTGTCATCGTAGGACGCATAGAGGCCTCGCTCATAACGCTCATGATTTGTCCCTGCAGGACTCCAGGGACGAGATGGCCGACGCGGAGCTGGACCGGATCGGCAGCGACATGGAGGAAGGGGGCCTGGACCTGAGCCTCCCCTTCCAGCCCATCGGTGCTTACGCGGCCGACAGGCAGGCCATGCTGGAGCAGTGCTTCCAGGTGCTGGGGGAGAAGAAGCTGCAGAAGATGTTACCCGATGAGCTAAAGGTGATGTGGTGTGCTTTGTCTGGAGCCCTTGTCGTGGAGCAACGGTCATTCACAATTTTACCTTTAGGGGCCTTTAACAGATGCTTTTATCCAATGCGAATTAAAAACATTTATACACACATTCAAACCATTTATACACATCCACACACCGACGGCGGAGTCAACCATGGAAAGCGACAGCCAGCTCGTCAGGAGCAGTTAGGGGGAGGTGCCTTGCTCAAGGACACCTTGACACTGAGCTAGGAAGAGCCGGGGATTGAACTAGCAACCTTCCGATTTCAAGTCAACCCCCCCGCTCAACTTTAAATGCATATTTATGTTTTGTTATGTTCAACTCTTTCAGAGTTGTCCTCTAGAGGAGATCAAGAAGCTGTGCTGGGAACAGCTGGAGCAGCTTTCTCAGAAGAACCTGCTTCAGATTCTGGACGGTGAGTCGTTGCTTTCGGTTCCACACACGTCCGTCCGTCTCCCCCCCCCACACACACACACCCCCCCTCGGGTTCGGTTTGGTGTGTACACACTTGAATTGCTTCAGTGACTCTGGCCAATTTCACACTGTCTGTTCTCTCTTCTCCTCAGGGGAAGAGCTGACCTCTGGGGAAGAGGACATGGGCGCAGAAGCATCTTCGACCAGCCAGTGAGTCTTAGTCGCATTTCATATTCAATCCTATTAAATTCCCACCTCAATTTGTGGTTAGTCAATTATTCCCACTTCAGTGCAAGGTTGCATGCATTCATGCATAGAATAAACATATTGTCAACTTTGAACCAAATCAAACACACAACGCTTTTTCGACGCATGACTTTTGTTGGTCCGTCATTGTTTTTTTGTGTGAGGTGTACCGTACCTTATGTAGAATCAAAAGAGCAGTCTAAGCTCTCAAATCTCGAGGTTGGCTGTGAATACAACAACGTGTGTGTCGGTACACCTTTCACTCCTTTTCACTCCCTGTGTTTCCTGTCGCCCCTCCAGGCAAGATAACAACGTGGACTCCACCTCCTCCATTAAAGACACTGATAAGACCGAGGAGCCCAAGCCAGGTAATGAAACCAGACCGGCCGTGCCTCCTACAGATGTGTGATTGGACGTGGAAGGATTCAATCGGATCATGTAATAGTGACGAAACAAACAAGCAAGCAGGCTAGCTGGTGTTAGCCCGGCGCAGGCTTTGTATGACGTGGGTTAATGGCATTTGAACATCCTAATAACACACGCAGTAAATCACAATAGATTGGGATGTAAACCGACTAAGAAAGTGAATAGGTGAATATTGGCGTAGGTTTAACCGATGGCATGTATGACGATGAATCACTTGTAAAAGAGAGGGGTCCTCTCACCAGAGTAGCCCCTGGAAAGCCTGCTCCGTTTCCCAACAGAACGATGTGAATCGGATCAGCCTGGTACCTCTAGTTAGCTTTCCTCCTCTTTGTGTCATCCTCAACGTGTTTCTCCCCTCCAGTCGTCGAGGAAGAGAGCGACGTGCTGAGCATCAACGCCGACACCTGCGACAGCGACATCGAGGGGCCCAAGGCGGAGGAGGAGGAGCCCAACGCCAAGGGCCCCGCCAGGGACGCACCGGAGGGGGAGGGGGAGGGGGTGCCCGCCGACCCGGATGCTGCCGTCGCCATGGCGACCGACCCGCCGCCCCCAGAGGAGCCCGCCGCGGTCGCACGTCCCCCCGCCAAGGGACAGCTGGAGGTGGACATCGATAAAAGCGTCAGCGAGATCCTGGCGAGCGCAGGGGACGGCGAGGACGCCCCGGAATCGAACCCGCGACCCTCACCGCCGCCGGCGACGGCGTCGTCGTTGGCAACGCCTCTGGGTCTGGCCGGCGGGGGCGTGGCGGGGGCGGGTTCTGAGGTGTGCCAGCCGTCTCTTCAGCAGCTTGAACTCCTAGAGCTGGAGATGAGGGCCCGTGCCATCAAGGCGCTCATGAAGGCCAGCACTGGGAAGAGGCCTTCTTAAGGCCGGGAACACGGGCTGTTTTAATTGGAGTTTGACTCAACCTGCATAAGGTGTTTTTACGCTGGTGTTTATCCTGGATGGGACACCAAGTATATTTGGTCCGTCTTATCTGGGGCTGCATCATCCATCTGTCTGTGTTTATGTGTATGGAAATACACTTGTTTATGGGGCAGGACCTCCAAAATGTTTTTTTCATTACCAAACATTTGTCTTTTAAGTTTTGGTGATTGTATTTCAACATAGGCTTTTTTTAAGGTTTTTTTGTAAAGTGAGGAAAATGTATACGGTCAGGTGGCAAAATGTCTTGAGTGCCTCGATGTTGGATCATTAAAATGTGCAAAATATATATTGACTATAACACGGCTTTTACGTTTATTGTTTTTCACAAACACTTTAATTCCCGTTTAACCATCGTTTGTAGCTCAATATTTAGGGCAAGTACCTCTACGTCCACTAGATGGCGACATTACTCTACCAAGATAAGTGCACTGCAGCCTTGGCGGCGACCGCAGATGTTTTTTGTAGTCTGACGGTCTATCGCTTTATGATCCCTCCTCCCCTCAACAGAAGCATTTTACAAGTTCTGATTATACAGTGTTATCACAGTATAATCAGTTTGCCCTGGCCGTATCTGTACGACTTTGCAATGTCCCTTGGATCCCGCACGACGAGCGATCAATAATGAAACGAGTGTAGGATTCATCCACAAGCAAGGAGCGGTGCAGATGCTGGTGTGTGTGTGTGTGTGTGTGTGTGTGTGTGTGTGTGTGTGTGTGTGTGTGTGTGTGTGTGTGTGTGTGTGTGTGTGTGTGTGTGTGTGTGTGTGTGTGTGTCATACTAAATGGCAACTGGTTAAAGGGCTTATCAACCATAACGTGTACATCTGGAAATCCTCCACATAAGAGGATCAATACGCTCCTTTGACAACGTTGTGCGATTGAACTTTGCTTGGAGACAGGCCGACGGCTGTGTGGCTGGATGCTGGCATCCAACAACGAGAGCGTGTCCCAGCGCCACAATGGAAACACCACCAGGGTAATGGGCCTGGGCCTGGCGGTAGGCCTACTCGCCTATACATCACTGGGAAGTAGCTGCCAATTTCATCCGCCAGAGTAGCTTTTAAATTAATTTCTGTTTCCTCTACCTCCCTTTCAATGACGAGGATGAATAGGCGCTCTCGTCTGACGCTAAGTATGTGGGTCATTTATTGGGAGGCTGCTTTTTTTATTTTCTGAACGTGGTCCACTGTGAAGTAAAAGGCGAACCCAAGCACCACTCGGGATGGGTTGGCGTTCTCCGGGTTTAAACACAGGCTGTTGAGCACATCACCCCTGATTGATTGATAGGGTTACCGGGTCACCTGCTAATTAGGGGTTAATGCTTAATTAGCTTAATTAAATGTTAATGAAGGGCTTCCTTCATTCAGTCCTTGGATTCAGTTGCACTCAACGCTTAATCGCCAGGTAACCGGGGACCGATGACCACATCATCGGCCAATCTGACCTCATGCGTGTGATAGCGTGTGTTTTGGTGAGGGTGTCTTCACAAACCCATCAAAAAGCAGCTTAGGGTGGGGCTCCCCTTTAAACACATGTGAAGTACCTTGGCACGCGGCAAAACCGCAACCCCCCAGGGGCGACGGCGACAGGCACAATAATCACCCCAGCTGTCCCAGAGGCGTCGAGGTGCTTAAAAGCTTTACTCTTCTCGCGGGGCGTCTAAAACATCCACGCCGTATGGATTTCCAACACGCAGGTATCCTGTGTAATTATTCATGGGTTCACCATTTCAAGGAGAAAACGCCGGTAAAGTGGTTGCGGTGTCGAATGCGATTGATGACTTATCTACCACGTGTCATTCGCTGCCGCACTAGGATGTGACTTATCATTTCAGATGAGCGGATAACAGGGCCCTGCAGGCTAAGCTATAACTTCCAAACTATATGGAGACGCAGTTTCCCCCACTTGCGTACGGCTAACGTAGACATAATGTCGAGTACATAGGGTTCTTTATCCGCTGTCGTGTCGAGACTCAAAGACTTGATGTAGATAAATGAAGGGATAAATCAAGCTGTGTGTTGAAACTAGACAGATGTTTCCTCATGGTTTCACGCTCCGTTTTCTATTTATTTTCTGATGAGCAGCATGTTTTTCGGCGTTTGTCAAATCTACTCTTGCCTTTGTCATACACGTTCTCATTACACGTTGTAATGCAATGTACTTTTAGCCTACAATACTATTCCTTGGCAATTGTTATTCATTCTATGCTATTTATATAAAAAAAGGTATACGTTTCCTTAAAACAAGAACACCCACGTTCTCTGGGTTGCAGTCAAACTAGCATCAATGGTAGTGGCAGAAATAGCATGCTGCAGCAAAGGGAACGATTAAGTACGAGAGAGAGAGAGCGAGAGCAAGAGAGAAAACCGTAAGTGATAGTTCTCGAACTTCCCACAGTAATTGTTCCCAAAGGGTATTGTTCTCAGCGGCTTTTCCAGAAAAAGAATCAGATGTATGTCAAAAGATATCCTGTTAAAAAAAGAGCATACTCTGTTTTGATGAGCAGTGTCATTTGTCGGGGGCTGTACGTTTTCCCACTCAGCGAGAAATTAAATTGAACTAACAGCGCACGCTGACAGGCGATAAATAACTTAGCACCTCTGTGAGACTAAATGAATTGATTTCCCTGAGCAATGATTCATCGCGCACATTTCATTTTCATCAAGTTCAGGGCGGCCTCCTTGAATCCAAATAAAAAGACGCTGAACGACTTGGAACTTTTAGATTCTCCATCATCGGGGCTCCTGATACAACAGCAGCTCCTTTGATTCCTCCAATCCGCCGCGCCTCGAGCAATAAGACACGCTGTCTGACTAAGTGTCTCGCGTGACATGCTTAAAGAAATACATACATAGCTATGGTGTATATATGGAAGAGGCAATTATGCGAGAGTAGTATGAGGTAGTCAAAAAAAAAAAGGAGAGAGCCCCAACTTCAGAAGTCCCTGATTGTGTTGGATTTGAACAGTTGGTATTCCACCCCAGTGGAGGACATTATGCATTTTGGGAGAGAGCAGAAGAAAAACTCTTCCTCTAACTTCCTGCCTCCACCAGCTTGCCTCCACCCGTGGAGTTTTGTAGCCGGGGACATGCATTCAAAATGCTGCATTCAGAGCATCAAGCCTCCATTGGTATTCTGGTACACACAGACACACCAGCAGGGGCAATAAAGCACAAAATACTCCTGACGGATGAGAAGAGACATGGTGGTAGGATGGATGACCTCTGCACACAATCAAACTATGATCACATCAAATAACCCCCCCCCCCCACAACCCAACCGCAGAATCGCATTAAAGCCAAACTTCCCTTTCTAGGCCATACAGTTCAGAATCAGCATATGCAGTTCCTCTTTGAGACGTAACAACCTTTCCTTCCTTTCCTTTTATTTCTCAGGTAACGGGGGGGGGGGGAAATCGGAGGGACATTCTGACATGTTTCGGCCGTTTTTTCTCCTCTACTTCTATTTCTGTGCGCATACGTCTTGAGAAAGGTCATTCTGTGCACGCCGGTGTTGATGTTATTGTCTTTGCCTTTAGTTTTTATGTCCGCAGTGGTCCTCCATGATGGATGGAGCTGCAGAGCCGCAGTCGGCTGGTTGGATTCCCTCCGTTTCCTAATAGATTAACTGAGCGAATAAGCTGGTATTACTTTTGGTTTTTTTTTCACCGGTAATCTTATGGTTGTTAACATACTTGGTTATTGTTGTTGGCTTGAGTGCGAGGCTGCATTGTGGTACCGGCAGAATGCATTAATAACCGTTTCCAGATTGAAAAATGGAAAAGGTTAAACCAATAATACATAACAGAAAGTGTCAGTGTTTAATTATGCATGTGCCTCAAAATGTCCAGAATATGGAAGAGGACACTAATGCTGTAATACTGCTTTCAAACCATGTCTAATAGACCAAAAAGGTTTAGTCTCAAGCTTGATACAACTACATTTACATTTACATTCAGGGCATTTAGCAGACGCTTTTATCCAAAGTGACTTACAGTTCGTACATTTGTCAGAAGAAAGAGATGCAGTATATATCACTGTCGGTACAGTAAGGATGTTTGTTGAACCAAGTGCCAAGCACTAACAATTGTTAGGTTAATTATAATCAGGGGAGTCTCTGTATGTCTGTCTGTCAGTCCTTCAAACTTCTCCACCATCCTTCATCGGTTTGACATCACACTTGGCGAGGGTACTGGCGAGGACCCCTGGAAGTGAGGCGTCGAGTGTGAAGTCGTTTTGCGACTGAGCGGTCTCCATGAAGACGCGACCAGCGATACCGGCCAAGACGTCGGCCTGTTCCGAAAAACACACATTTTACAACGGGCCCTGCACTGAGCTGAATAAAAACAAGAACATCCTCCAATTCCATAGATCACGCACACACAGACACACCACTGCTCCCAAAATGGCGATGTACATGCGCAAAAACCCACAAACTACTTCCATATTCCAGTCCCCAGTCCGCCATTCGCTCACCATCACACACAGTTTCTCTGCCGGGAAGTTGGGGACTCGGGTAAAAAAACCCAGCTGCACAGTTATGGCCCCAGCTGCCTCCCCCACCCCAACCCCCCCAGTGGCAGCAGTCAGACGGCCCACCAAAGTGTCCCCCAGACAGGCCGTAGATCACCCCCATCGTCCCTGGAACCACACTTTTTTCTTTTTTTTTACGGCGCCACTGAACGAGCGGGGGGGGGGGAGGGGGGGAGGCAACACCGCGGTGCTAAAGGGGGGGGGGGGGGGGGGCGGGGGAGGACATTGAACTGTCAGAACCCGGCTAGGATGCCATTTATTTATTTTTATTTGGGAGATATATTCCCCCGCTCTGCCCCTCCCTACCCCGGCCGCCGTCGTCGACGGAGCCGTTGAGAGCGGCAGAGCCGAGTAAATTACTTTCGTCAAAGTTGCGATAAAACTGTCACACCGGTGGGAAAAAAAGAGAAAAAACAGGTCGTGCCAAGCGCGCCCTCCGCACCCCGCCATCTGGCGAGCGGGTGTATTACATAAGTAATTGTCAGAGGGAACGTCGGGAGCGGCGCAGGAGGGCCTGATGAGTTTCTGTCAAGGAGCTCCCCCGGGGCGCGTGCGTGATCCGCTCCCCAAGTTCAGGGTGTGGGGGAGTGTGTGTGTGTGTGTGTGTGTGTGTGTGTGTGTGTGTGTGTGTGTGTGTGTGTGTGTGTGTGTGTGTGTGTGTGTGTGTGTGTGTGTGTGTGTGTGTTAGAACCAAACTAAGGAAAGGCAAAAGAGACGCACTCCTTCTAGGGTGAAGTTGTCGTCTGCCGAAAGAGACAAGAAAGACATAAACTGTCTAAAGACGTTGCCACGACGTCACCTTAATTAATATTAATGCCAGTCTTAAGGCTGTCGGAGTGAGTTATGCATGTTGCACGCCTCTTATGAGGTGTTACTGATGCTCTTGTCAACCCACATGCCTGAAAAACTCCTGAAAGCCCCCCCGTTACATTTTTTGTTTATTTCCAAAACTTTTTTTTTCTGCGTGTTCACTTTTGTATTCACCACCACATTATCTCACAACCTCATTGTGTAACACCGAGGCTAAGACCCCAACTGTATTTCAGTTTGTCTCTACAGGTTTGTCTCTCTTTGCCACCCAAAAAAAGCCTGCTTCATTAGAGAAGCTGACACCATCAGACACGCCATCAGACACGCCATCAGACACGCGCCCCCCCCCCCCCCCCCCCCCAACCCCTAAAGTTATTGCATGTCGGTCTTCCGGCTTTGAGGGGTCATCCTTGGTCTTTTGTCGTACCTCTGCTGAAAAGTCCTTGTCCGAGGCAAAATGACTACATTTGTAAAACACAAGAAGCGACTTAACTGTGAAAAAACCTCTGCGTTTCCTAGGTATTATATATATATAGTATTGGTCTTCCTAGCGACCCTGTCTTCGTGGGTTGGAGCAAGCGCCTAGATTAACCGGCAGCGATGGATCAATAGTTGTTATCAATGACTGGGAGACGACAACACGACCGCTGTTGTCATTGTGTTCCGGTTTGAGTCCTGCCGTTTGTCCTTCAGTGATGCAGTCGGCATCACGCACACAATGAGAGACGCCACGGAATGACTCAGGCCTTTTCGTCAACTTGGTACGAAAATACGCTTTTTGTGATAGAAACCCTTTATATGTATACAGAGGGTGGGATTTAAAGGTCCAATATCATACCACCAGGTGTGAGTGTGATTAGCTGTTATAAGCTGAAATATGTCTATTCCTGTGTTTTAGTGACATCACAAGTGGGCGTGTCCACCTAGATGAATGATGGATAGATGAGCAACGATTACTACAGTCCACTGGGTAGGCTGGTAGAATGTTCCATCCAGCACACATCCAAGTGGAAACGCCCACTTCTAAGTCACTTATACACAGGAAGAGGCAGATTTTCAGACGGCTTGTAACGGCTAATCACACTCACACCTGGTGGCATAATATGGGACCTTCAATGTTAAAGGTTAATCCCGTGCCACTCTCTGTGACATTGTGTTCTTTGATTTCAATCGTGAAAATATATTGTATTTATTAAACGAGTGGTATTTTGAAAGTGTAATTTTGTGAAGTCCGGTTCATGATATGAATGTTTTTCAAATTAAACTTGCATGTCTTTTTTTTTTGGGCACATTTATTCTGACACAATCCAATATTATCGGCATGAAAAATTTGTCATGCTATTCAGGGCCCTTTCCCCGATTTCGTAGTCAAGTGTCATGGGCAAATGCTTCTGTTGAAAAAAGATGTCTATTCGACGGGCATTTAATAAAAATTTACGGAAGAGCATACAGAAAAAGGGTCAAATTAGTTTCCTCACGGGTGTGATAATGCGCCCAGGAAATGAAGTATTTGTTTGGCTCAGACTAAATAGTATGGCACGTTGAACCCCCCGGTCTGGGCGGCATTCATCAACACGCAGTTGAACCGACTCTTCTTCACATTAATCAACAGAGAAATCCCGTCTTATTTCGCATAATCTCCAGCAGAACCGAGCTAATCAGCGAGAGACGGATGCTGAAGAGGCCGGCGCTGAAAGGGAGCACTTTCCAACTCGCTCGCTCACAGCGAAGATGAATCGATGAGTTCCTTTTTTGTTAAACCGAAAGGTCACACCGGAGCCGATGAGTCTTCATTTAAAGCCAAATAAACCGCCGCGATCCATCATGACTAGTCAGCCTTCCTATTCACGCTAGAGCGGGCTCATGGTTCAGCCATTAGACGTCTCTAGGGGGGAGGAGGGGGGGTTGATAGCACCGCACGGATTTGAAAGATGCTGCCGTGGGCCTCGTTACTTTACCTCGCTAATGACGGGTCACACAGGTGTGATCGATCGTTTGTCATTTTTTTAAACGCTTTCAAGTTGCACGTCAAACCGGAGCAGAAATACTCCAGGGTTTTGGCATTTGTTCGGGTGGGTCAACGTAAGACTCCACCCCCTTTCCCCCCCTCCCCCTGACTCCTATTGGTTGGCTTCTCTAGAGGTGGCCAATGTTGTGTCACTGGGCGTGTTTTGGGTGGTTGTGGTGTTTTGTCGTTGTTTGTTCTACGTATCCGAGTTGTCGTAATGGCCACGATGGCTCTTTAATCACGGCAATATCGTTCACGCACCAGACTAATTTCACAGGTGGAGAGAGAGTGCAGTAGTTCGACGTGTGGGGAAAACAAATAGCTCCTGCTCTTATACGAGTAAGAAGCGGAAAAAAAGTTTTTAAAAGGTAGGGAAGGCAATTTATTTTTTATTCTTTACATCCCTTAGAGCAATCAATATATCAAATGCTCTGACAAAAAAGTGTTATCGGTTTATTTGCTGTTAGTATTTTGTTATTATTGATATTGTTTATAACTGCTTTATATCTGCTTATTACAGTTCGCCGCGCTGTCCAATCATTGGATTGGGCCCTAATGAAATGACATGGCTTACCTGTCTGTCTGTCTACCTATCCTGCTTTCTGGGCATTCTTCTCATTGCACATGACTCGAGTCTTGCACAAGGCTAGGCAGACCTGGTGCTAAAGACAGCGAGCTGGTCACACTTTTTGGGGGAGTGGCTTTGAGGGAGGTCTAAGGAGAGGGGTGTTTTTTTCCTTAACTTTTTTTTTTGGATTGGATACTATCAACTTCCCGCTACTCTGGCTGTTTGCTCCAAATTGCCTAGCTACCCTACCTTTAATGTCTATCAGGCTAAAGAAATTGCTCATTATGGCTTTGAATACATTGAAACTTCACTGGATTCCTGGGCCAGTGAAGTCAGTGAAGTGAAGTCTTGCTTGCGTTGAAAAAGCCAGAAAATAAAAATCATGCCCAAGTTTTCAGTTCGAAGTCTTTGGCAGGTAATTGCTTTCCCCCCAACCGCCCAAATTATTTATAAAAGCGTCAACACCGTTAAAAATGCGTGATGTATCCACCCAGAGTAAAAGGCGTCACTTACCCCCCAAAAGAATAAAAAGCAAGGTAAAAGTTAAATCCTATCTGCTCCTGCTCCTGTTTTTTTTCTTTTTAAAACAAGGGTTCAAATCGTCCTTGAAAGCCTGTGCGAGTGATGTGTGTGTAGTGTCTGTTTCTGGAAACGTCTGCGCCATGGGAGCGTTTCCATGGCGATGCGCGTCGGAAGCGCTCGCGCAGCCTGAACGCAGCTCTCTGCGGATCCGTGAAACTTGTGGGGGGGGGGGGGGAGTCGTTTTGTTTTTTTCTCCCCTTTTCTTTACCCCTTTAGTGGGAAGCGTCGATGACAGACAACGCAGCGCCGGTAATTCTCGCTGGAGGAACACTATCCCATCCTTATAGACCGGGGTTAACGGGGACAATTAACGCCCCCCCCCCCCCCCCCCCCCCTCCCTCTCTCCTCCCTCCTTCCCGGTAGAAGCTGCCGCGGTTTCCGTAGTTACCATATCTCTCCATGTTAATCGCTCCTATTTTCTGCCATAATTTTTCATGCGCCCCCCCCATCCCCCCCGTCCCCCGCGTACTTATTAATACTCTCCGTCTAGCCATCATTAAATATTCAGGATTATTGAAGATAGAGGTGGTTAAAGATCCCAATGCATGTAATGTTTCCCTAATTCTCATCGTATAAAATAGTATTTATTAATTTGGATGAAGATTAAACAGGGTTTTAATATTCATGAGTGGGTTTTACAAGACTTCTGACATCTTTGATAGTTCTGTCGCGTTACGCAATGGTAATAGGTTTACATAGAAATACAATGGACTTGGATTTAGCCAAACTAAAGTGTGGCAGTACAATGTGAAAAGTGAAATGGATAATCAATAATGTCACATTGTTCAGATGTTCTTTTGGAGATGGTCTCTGTTATTCACAAGCTCACCTCTCTGGTGTTGTGGAGCATCACTAAACAACAATACCTCAAGCTACAAGGACGATAAAATGAAGCCCTAGTAACGTTCTTGCTACAGCTTGTACAGGGGTTTCATTAGAATTGAAGTACAAAGCTTAGCTAGTCAGAATGATAATATGCTTATGGTACAAAGCTAGCTTTAGCTAGCCACTATGATAATCATCTTAAGGTACAAAGCTAGCAGTATCTAGGAAGGACGATAATATGCTTTTAGTATGAAGCTAGATTTAGCTATTCCGTATGATAAGTTGTGTATTGTATTAATGTTGTTTTTAATGGCCATTTCATTGCACCATACAAATGTTGCATCATATAATGCTACAAATATGTTTCATTGATACAACCCTTTTTCTTAATACTAAAAGACTCAATCATAAGAAATAATAAGACATAATTCATTCAAGGCATGAACATTTCAGAGAGGCTGGAAGAGGGACCAAGGTGATGCGAGTCGGTTGTTAAGAGCGAAGTTTAAAAAGGTGCGCGCTCAGTGATGTTTAACAACAGAGGAGCGAGGTGGAGTCATGGATCTGTCTTCATCCTCATCCTCACCCCCGTCACCACGCCTGTGCGGCTGTGTTCCTTCAGTCAGCCCAGATCCACTGAGGAGAAGGAGGCCGAGTCAAGACACCAAAGGGCTTCCGAGTTGAAAATGTCACGTTCATTTCAAAACGCATTAGGCCTAGCAGCCCCCCCCCCCCCCCCAAACCAACCCCGAACCGGAAACATCTAATGAAGAAACCCATTAGAATGTCATACCTGCTTATGTGTGAATTTAGTACAAAGTTTATTTGATATGCCTGAACCTATTACTCCCAAGCCTTTGCGATAAGAAGGCCATTCGCTGAACCTGAACGCAGGGTTTGGGTGTGCGTGTGCGTGTGTGTGCGTGTGTGCGCATGTGCGTGTGCGCGTGCAAGTGTGCCTGCCTTTAGAATAATTCCAGGAAAATGTTGTTATCAAGGTACCGCTGTGCTCTTTCTTGATTTGGGATTCTGTTTTTTATCCCCGTCCTTGCTTTAGCCTGCCGTCCTTGGCAGACTTTTCAAAGTCGCTCTGGCTCCAGGTGTAGGGAGGAATTAAACAGCAGCCCTAGAGCTCTGTAGAGTGAAAGTGGACCGATATATCGGGTCGGGGAGAGAGGCAGAAGCATGAGTCGTGCTCATCCATAGCCCTGTTTTGCTGTTCCATCCCAAAGTATGGAATACCATGAAGCTACCATGAGAGAGGAGAGGGAGAGGGGAAATAGGTAGAGAGAGAGAGGGAGAGTTCTGCAGTGAAATCCTGTCAGAGTGAAGCATGTCTGTGAAAGTTTCGGTTTCCCATTTTGTCCGTTACTGTTTTTTTTTTGTTTACTTATTAGGTTGTCCCGGTGCTCAGACTGGAGCTGACCGCAAAACAAGTTGTTTCGGTCGTTGTTGTGTGTTTGCAACGTGTTTTTTGTGCGAATGTTTTTCGATATTCATGAGGATGTTTTTAACGCCACACGTCTCTATAGACTCATTAGGGGGCTGCAGCGAGACCAGACACAGCATGAGCTGTGAAACGCTTCTCCAGATATCCTCGCTTTCCTTTAGCTCCCATAACTCATCCTTTCCTTCTCGATTCCTCTTCCTAACTCTATGTACCGGAACACACACATCCTCTCTCTCCCTCGGTCTCTTGCTCTCTCTTTCTCTCCCCCTCTCTGTGTCACACACACACTGCTTATGCATTTCTTTTTTTCTACACTTCCTCCCTTTGGGGATGAATTATATTCCTCTTGCTCCCCCCCCCCCTGACTGCCTACCTGCCTGCTGTAGAGTTTCTTGACATCAACAGGTGCATTGGCATATGCATCAACATTTTTACACACACACGCGCACACACACGCACACACACGCACACACACACACAGGTATCCTCTCACTCTTCTGACAAATCCCATTCTGGAAGAAAAAAAGAAAAAAGTGAAAAAACTGCATTGTCTCCTCTCTTTCTCCTGCTGGCGTCAACCTGTCTAAACCGACGGAGGAGGCAGCCAAGTGTGAAATTGAGTTCAGAACTGTATGCCGGGGATGTGGGGGTGGTGGGTGGGTGGGTGGGCGAGCTGGGGGGGGCTGCGCGGGTGAGCAGCGTGTGTTTGCTTATTTATTCATATTGGCGGTTTAGCGAAAAATAGAACACGGGTCAATAGAACGCGTGGAGCCACTTCGGAGGCAGCCAGGCGGGGCTGGGGTTGTGGTTGGTTGGGGGCTGGGGTGGAGGTGGAGGTGGTAGTGGGTGGAGGTAGGGTTCCTCATGGAAGGGTTTTAGCAGAAGGGTTGTTTAGCCGTTCTTTGTGTACGGGGGAAGCACGACAAAGCGAACAAAAACGTCCGCAAACATGGCCTAATTCCTCAAGACGCTTCTCCGGGGATTCTCTCCGGGATTGCGACCCACCCCGGACCCTCGGTGTTGTGTCCATCTCGCAAAATCAAATGTCTACAGGAAAAATCCGAAGTTCCTTTTGGGAAGATTTCTTCCAGCTGGTTGCATTTCTTACATAACAACGCAGCCTCTGGTCTATCATCACCAACGACTGATGGTGACGGATGATGGATGAAGGTTGGAGTTTCCGTGCTGCTTTTTCCGAGGCGTTCTTTATCCGTAGCGTTACGCAAACCCTTTTTATTCTGCCTCGCTCCTGGTCTTTTTCCATTTGGTCCTGTGATGTATGTTTTGTCGCCGGATGATATATGTGCATGTGGACATCTCGGCATCACGGTCGTTCTGAAGAGTAATCGCTGTCCCTTCCAGAGTTTCCGTCATTCCAGTTCTTCTTCTCTCTGGCGCAAGCTTTTTCTGTTGCTTTTGTCTTTTTCGTGCGGAAATGAATTCCATGATGAATGGAGGAAAACAACGACTTTGTTTCTAGTCGCAGCTTCGGTTGTCAGTTACTGCTATCTACCTGTGACACTATGTCACCAGAAACGTTACTCTTTAGATACATAATAATTATATTTATAAGAAATTATATTCATATTTATATTGGGGCTTTTAGGAATCCTAAGACTGTGTGTTAGACCAAAGGCCTTGCAATTAGCATTTTAGCATTAGCATTAGCATTAGCGGATTAAGAGTACCTTGGTGTCTAGAATAGCAGGTGTGTACATGCATCCTGTCAGGTTTTCTGGGGCAGACATACACTGTTTTATGGGGACATAAATTCACACACACACACACACACACACACACACACACACACACACACACACACACACACACACACACACACACACACACACACACACACACACACACACACACACACAGTAAGCTCCTAAGCTTATTATCTGGAGTTTTTTCTAACTTCCTTGGGAGCGGGGAGAAACACAGGATCCTAATTTCCATACAGTGATTTTTCATGATGCTTTATAATGCTGTTATTCAGATACAGATCTGTCAGTACTGTGCATCTATTACTGTGCTGATTAATCTATGGTTGCACATCAGTCACAAGTATACATGATGGCAGATGATTCAATTGCTGTCTAGTTCAGTTACAAATAGCTTGTATAAGAACATTATATGTTATGAATCCCTTATGACTAATGCAGTTAGGCATTCGACCTGATACATATTCTAAGGTAAGCCTCCACGCCTAGTCCTCTGCATATCATAAAACCTAATATTCTTCACGAGGACGTGCATGTTGTACCATCATATTCCTGTTCAATCATTCGCTCACTCGGCTTCACAGCGGCGTCAAATAGGGACAACTCTACAGTCATTAGATTCATCCACAGAGAATGAATCTACATATTTGTCTTTTCTTTGGTCATTCCTCAAGCAAATATACCCAAATGATCTTCAAATAGTTTCAGAAATGAGAACATTGTGTCGCTTTACTCAGTTTCAGATTATGAACTCAATGCTTTTGAGTTCCTTGGCTTGGGTTGTCCGTTGGCAGGGAGATACTGGCATATACTTGGCTGCTGACTTGCGATGGACATTTGCCATTAGGAATGACATTTTATAGACTAAACGATTCATCGACAATCAAAATACTCAGGAGTTGGCGACCATTTTGGATTATTTTTAAGCGAGCTGCCCTTTTATGAAAACACAGCGATGATTGAACACTGTGAATTATGTATTCATGGGAACACTATGGGGGGGCCTTTAATGTACATGATCAATATTTAAAAACGCATAACCGTGGCATAATAATGTGGATTATTGCATTGTTATTAGGGGAGTCAGGAGTTCCTGTTGAGGTGCAAAGTCATGGAAAGTCAAACATGTTGACACCATTTCACACACGTCAGACGTACGGCTAGGAGAGCACTTAAATACATGCACAATACGATGCTTTGTAAAACATTTTAAAACGTCATAACGTCCAATTAGGGCGAATTAACACTCCAACAAACGTATGAAAACCTCATTTCAACATTGAATTGCTCAAATCACTTTCTTATTTTGTGTGCGTTTTCAGATTCCTCTTCCATTTAAAGAACCACGTCATCCAGGACACGCCAGCCAGCTGTGACCGGGCGCAGCTTCTGCTCTCATCAATATTTCAGCCCCCTCAACGACAAGTTTGTCCTTAAACAGAAATAATTTCCCCTGACAAGCTGAGGAGGCGTTAAGCCAAGCCTCTGCTGGCCGGTCGCTGCTGAAGGAGGCGGAGGAGGTGGGGGTCCCCCTCAGAGTCTGTTAAAAGGCTTTTAATGAGCGGAGAGTGGGGGTCCGGTGGACCCCCCGCCCGGCGTTTGATACAATGCCGCCGTCCCCTCATTAAAGCCTGATGAATTCTGCGGTCGCTCCGCTGCCTCCTCCAGCACACCAAAGTGCTGCTCTGAGGCACCCATCGGGCCCGTGTCTGCTTCACCCGGAGACGGGAGGGGCAGCCCAGCTGCGTTCCAGGCACAACAGTCCCCCCCCCAAACAGACCCCCCCCCCACACCCGCCGCCGCCACTACCCCCCACCGGGACCTCAGCGTAATGGCCTGCCCGGTCATTTCGTCGTCTACGTTTTTATTTTGTTTTTTTCGGTTTCCAAACCTATGGTTGGAGGGCCTTTATGGGTAGCCCGTGAATTGCAAGCCGCAGAGAACACACCAGGGGTGTGCGGGCAGCCGGCTGTGTAGCTACATAACGACGGGAAGAAAGTATTGTTAGCTCGCTGACAGAGTTTAGATTGTTGTGAGTTTTTATTATTTGCTCGACTTACAAGTTTGTGTGTTTCAGGATTCATGTCGCAACACGACACTCCTGGAGCTCATCTCTTATTGTGTTTAGCACCATGAGAAGGTAGACAAGAATAATGAAAGAAACACACAAACACACACACACACACACACACACACCTTTCTCTCTCTGCTGGTTTCCCAGTGGTCTAGATGGGGCAGGAAGTCAGTGGGCGGAGCTGAGAGGGTCGTCAGAGGACGAGATACACCTGTGCAGGTCTTGCCTGAGGCTACACAAGGCCACATCTGCCCTTCTGTTTCCCTTCCCACACAAGAAGACCAGCTTTTGGTTCCTTTAGGATCGGTTTTGTTTCTTTGTATTTTTGAGCTATGTTATGGTTCGGTTGTGTGTTTTTTGGCTGATTCCCATGTTTGGTTTTATCTTGTTGTTACAGAACACCGAATCCCGACAACCCATTTTCCACTCAAACATATGCTCGTAACCATTGACTATACGGATGACATGTCGTACTTTGAGAGGTATTACGTGTCATTTCTCCCACGAGGGATCGCTCCATCAAACCAAATCCAAGAGACGTAGTTTGACGACGTGTGACGTAGTGTGGGAACATGGGAGTTCTGCCGGTGAAAATCTATCAGACGTGACTCGGGCAGGAATCAAGGAATTCACGGACTGGTTCATAATTTATTCACGTACCGTTAAGTCACATCACAACGTATCATTCGAAGTGAAATTGCCACAAGTAACATAACGTTAACTTGCTAACCTCTCTACTAACACAGTCGTTGCTGTAGCGCCACATGCTAAGGCACATGCTACGTCATATATTACTCTGTAGCAACAAGTGAAATCCGAGAGTGTTGTGGTTCAACTGACTTAAAGGGGACTTATTATACCACCAGGTGTGAGTGTGATTAGCCTTACAAGCCGTTTCGAAAATCTGCCTAATATGACATCACTAGTGGGTGTGTCCACCTAGATCTGTGCTGGATAGATGAGCAATGTTTACTTCAGTCCACTGGGTAGGCTGGTAGATAGATCTATCCAGCACAGATCTAGGTGGACACACCCACTAGTGATGTCATATTAGGCAGATTTTCGAAACGGCTGGTAAGGCTAATCACACTCACACCTGGTGGTATAATAAGTCCCCTTTAACGTAGACTGTCTATAATACAGTGGAGCAGTTGGTGTGGTTGATAGATAGTTCAATCAGCCTCACCTGGCCGAGTCTGATTAGTCTCTGTGGCTGGGTGAGGCTCTACACCTGCTGCTCGTTGAGTAATCAGTGTGCATTCCTGGCATCCCTCAACAAGGCATCTATGTGTATGTACGTCTATGTATACACGGATATACTTCTATGTATATACGGATATACTTCTATGTATATACGTATAGATGTCTATGTATACGTATACGTATATGTACAATATTTATACCGTCTATGGGTAATTCCCCCCTAACTTCCCAAATTAAACAAGGCATTAATAATTGATGCTATCGGTTTGTGTGTGAAGTGTTTAGCTGTGCTGGTTCCCCTCCCAGTTGTCTTCTCCCTGCTGGCCTTACTGG
Organism: Gadus morhua; assembly: GCF_902167405.1. Lineage (NCBI taxonomy): Eukaryota > Metazoa > Chordata > Actinopteri > Gadiformes > Gadidae > Gadus > Gadus morhua. The sequence goes on from NC_044064.1 coordinate 3,949,232, forward strand.
GTGGAGAACAGACGGTGGAGGAGTCAGGCTCGGCGAAGGCCCCTAGAGAGACGCAGGGCTAAACGGATGAACAGGATTCAAATGAGATCGGCCAAATGAACTTTCCTTGAACTACACGAGAGCAGAAGCTGGTAATCTGTACCTTAACATCTCCCACACCTCCACATTCCATGCTCTCACTTTCTCCCACACTCTCTTCTTAGCATCTCTCCTCTGGCTGAATCCTCTCTCTCATTACTTTTTTCGATTCATTCTCCCTCTCTAAATACTCTCGATTCTCTCTCTAACTCTCTCTGTGATTCCTTTTTTCTAGCTCTCTCTCTCTCTCTCTCTCTCTCTCTCTCTCTCTCTCTCTCTCTCTCTCTCTCTCTCTCTCTCTCTCTCTCTCTCTCTCTCTCTCTCTCTCTCTCTCTCTCTCTCTCTCTCTCTCTCTCTCTCTCTCTCTCTCTCTCTCTCTCTCTCTCTCTCTCTCTCTCTCCCTCCCTCCCTCCCTCCCTCCCTCCCTCTCATTTCTATTCATTCCCTCGCCCTGCTCCCTCCAGGAGAGCAGCGTGAGGTGCGGGTGGATCTTGGAGCTGAAGTCTCTAACAGGAAGCTGTCAGCTGTGCAGTGCCACTTCACTGCCTTTCCTTTGGATCCTCCATCGTTGGCTTTGAGAGACATCAGTTGATTTTACACTCCCACGCACAAGGCACGCTTCGCTCCCTCTCCCTCTCCCTCTCCCTCTGTCCGTCTGTGTCTCTCTCCTCCTGCAGTGCACCATTGGTGGTGCCGGGTCACTGGTTTGACTGGTTCAGGCACTTCCCTGGCACCAATGAAGACAAGCAACAACATTTGACGAAACCTATTCCGCTGTTCTAAATATACCCTGCATTTCAGGTTTGGGTTTCTTTACAGTGATCCGTCACAAAGTTGTTACGCGAATAAGTTCTGTGTAATAAGCAATCTATTGACATGTGTGAGACGTCCGTTCGTTACAGGCTGGTCCCTGACATTATCAAGTATAAAGTGCATGCTGTTACAGTTTGCTACACTGCTTGTCTAAGTACGCTACAGTAAAACAGGACACTGTAATATAAGGTGTAACCCAGGTGTGTGGCTTGGCAAGAGTGTGCAAAGTACAGAGGGAAGTGGTTTGAATATTCAGTTTAAATTTGTAATGAAACTACACAGTGTGAGTTATTGAGAATCCCACTTAGTGCAACGTTTTGTCACGCACACACACATACACACACACGCGTACACACACACGTTTGGAATCCTTTTAAGTTGTGGTGTATAATCGGTGGGTTCATCCCGCTTGATGAGAAAGTCTTTAAACTACTGTAATGAGGTAGGATATCTAAGGTAGGAGGACTGCCAGCACAAGCTGAAAGCCCCCTATAGCTCCAGCTACGCACAAAACTTTGTGACATACATGGGGAATCTCAACCGAGAGCCATAAATCAAAACGACACCGGCAAGGTCCATTCAAGGGACACACTTTTGACAGCAACTTAATTACACAGCACATTCAGAAGTTATGCTACCCCGGAGATGCTCCTATAACACCCGGAGACGTACAGAACAACGACAGCAACGAGAACAATACAATGAGATACAACACAGGATGTACAACAGAACAATGTACGACAATACCATCGGTTTCCTTCAAGTATAACAGCCGGCAGTGTGTGGCAGGTTGGACAGGCATTCTGCCGTCAAACAGGGGGCGACCCTGACGACTAAATACGTACCCTTTGTTTTTCGCTATTTTGTCAGTTAAGTGCTACCATACATCTCCCGCCGCGCTTCCCACACTAGTATCTCCAGGGATTCCGCTCAGCCTACGCTACTGTTTCTATGTATTTTCTCAAATATTACTTTTGTAATTCTGTATATATATATATATATATATATATATATATATATATATATACATATATCTCTGTTGCTGATTCAGTGGATATCGGTGGATCGTTTGGAAGCCTTCGCACACTTCCTGTCTGTGATATGATGTCCAACATCGTTATCGGAGGAGAAATGTCAAACAAACGTTCCTATAGGACCAACCGAGATCGCTGAGGCAAATAAACAAATGCAATGTGGAACCCCCTAAATATATGCAATATGGCTGGCATGGCTCCACACACACACACACACACACACACACACACACACACACACACACACACACACACCTTTAACTAGGAGGCTTTAACCAGTAATGATAAATAATGAATATATAATGAATTTGCCTTCAGAGTTTGGCAGCAAATTGGGCTTTGAACACCCTGGAAGGTTATTGCGATTAACAATCTTAAGTAAATAGCAATTAAATATGGAAGGAGTATTGAACGGAAATTCCAGGGTGCCAAAACAACCAGATTATCCATTACCTTCCTATTACACATTTAATGGCGCCTAATTATTTCCAAAGAAACTTTAATTATGCAGGAAGAGCCATCGCACAATTATACAGTGACCCAATGAGCTCTCTACCTCTCTCGCTCTTTCTCTCTCTCTCTCTGGCTGTCTTTATTTCCTTTATTTGTTTACACTTGAAGGAATCCTAAATCACATGTTACATGTCTGCAACTCCTGGCTGTAGAAATTGACTGGCTCGCTCAACAAAGTAAGGGAAGAACACACACACACACACACACACACACACACACACACACACACAAGTGTGTATTCGACAATGTGTCGGCAGCGTGTCTCTGAACTTTGCTGTCGGAAACTAAAATGGAGTTCATTTGAAAATGATTGAAAAACAATCACTGGCGTGTTTTATTTCTCGCCGTGAACGTCCGGACCTTGATGACGGTAATGAAATGTATTTGGATGTTTGCACTCTCTGCAGTGTCCTGGTTTAGAGTTTCATATGTGACTATCTCCCTCACTATCAGCTTGCGTATTTACCCCGTTTCCTCTCTGCCTTTGCTGGTCTTGTTTTCTTTGGGTTTATCAGGGGGCAGAGCGCTTGTGTTCACATGCCAGAGAGGTTCTGCCACTCTGAACAGCTCCCTGGACCTTCAACAGGAGCACTCTGTCCACTGGACTGTAAACTCCGAGGGTGATGTGACAGAGGAAAGGGATGAACTTAGCTTCCTCCCCCAAATATGGAGGATTTGCGGCAGCACAGGTCGAATCCCGTTTCCAGGAACTGTCATAGTATCGCGGTTAGTATAACGTGCACAACAGTAACACAACATGCAGGGGTATGCCATACCTGTTTACTATAGTTACCCGGGCGGCATTTGGCTCAGGAGGTGGAGAGGGTTGGCTGGTCACCGGAAGGTTGCTAGTTCGATCCCCGGCTCCTCCTAGCTGAGCGTCCCTGAGCGAGACACCTCACCCTAACTGCTCCTGACGAGCTGGCTGTCGCCCTGCATAGTTGACCCCGCCATCGGTGCGTGAATGTGTGCATGAATGGGTGAATGTCATGCAAGATTGTAAAGAGTTGCTTTGAGTGGCTGCTGGGTAAAAAATATAAAATAAAAAAATACAGTCCATTTTACTACAGATGGCTTTAAGACAGAGACAAGGTGTATGGGGAACATACCTAAGTAAAGTGACTCTCAGCCAACTCTATCTGCTGGCATCTCTTGTCTTACTGCCGACCCACTGCCGTTTGATGGGAACCATTCCATTACCGAGGACGATTAAAACCCAACATTTCTACCCCAGATGACAGTTCCATGCGGTTTTCCAACAAAGCTTATTTCTTCGCGATTTGAGGATCCACGGTAACTAAAGACGATCGGCTGAGCTCCTCGCTTGAGCCATCGTGAAGAGACGGTTTGCGGTCCTCCCGTAATGACGCATCAAACGTTTTCGTTTTCATAATTACGATAATAATCGTCCTCGTTAATAGCGCCGTTGTGATTAGCGTGATTGTTATTGTTGTTCCATCTTCTCCGTTTCCGACGGCGATGCATATTGGATCATTAAAACAGCATGGTATGCAAAGCACAATTAAAGTGTTTTAATAGACTTTGCGGTTTATCAATTATGTTCTGCGTGAACACAGAGAACGCGCAAGCGAGCGCCCTGCTGTTCACACAACAATAAACAGGAACGTTTCCTCTCCTTCACTCACCTTTTTGCATTACTGATAACCCATGGTTTCCCCAATTATACCACACACGCATTCATCATCTGTCGATTATTGATGTGGATGTTCTCTAACGACTCTCCCTGTTACTGGAGTCAAAGGAAAAGGAAGATCACAGCTTCAGTATGTTTGACAAAAACTTATCGTTTCACTCAACCGTGAGCCATTTTGTCTCTCATTCATTCCGTCTCCAAGGTGACCACGGCTCGCCAACAGCATTATAATTTTCGGTTTAAGCAGGGTTATGAAATGAATGAAAACACAGACCTTGGGATACTTGTCTTACCAATGCACTGTATGAAATAGGTCTTACCCAGAAGGCAGGCAGCTGGTCATTACTGCCACTTTCTATTCTTCTGACTAGTTTCCCAAGAAGCTGGCCAGCATTGCCGTTCCTCCTCATAGCTCTGAAGCTTGATCGCCCTGGACAGGTTCAAAGGTCACAGAGAGGGAGACACATCGCGGGTTACTTGAGAAGATTGACTCCATTACAAAAACAACAATTCCCACAATGCATCTGCAAACGTTTACACCACCACTCCCAGGGGTGGGGGGGGAGGGTGGGTAAACCGATACACTGGATTTAATCTGGAGCTATTAATCCCTTGAGCTAATTAGCAAGCATGCAGGGACTCCGAGATTACTCACCAGATTAAACTCTAAACGAGATCAAAGTCACCCCACAGCGTTCTTTAGAAGCTGCCTGATGCGTCTTCTGATCCGTAACTCCCGGGACAAACTGTCATGGATACCCAGGGGTTCCCGGTGTGGTAAATGAGTGGTTGTTTAGTGCTGTAAACCTACATTTATTTCTCTTATGTCCTTATGTGTTGCAGTACACTGACTTCTATGCATTATGCTATGTGGGGGAGTATGTGTGGACGGTGGCTGTTTCCAGCCGCCTCACCTGGTCGAGTCTGATTGGCTGGGTGAGGCTGCACACCTGTTGCTCGTTGAGTAATTAGTGGCCACAGGTTAAACCACTCACACACAGGGGGGAGCTCTCCTGCATGGCCACTTGGACCAACAGGTCACGTGTCGGTATCAACAAACCTGCAATAAACCGGCAATAAACCATATTTCCAATGCCATCAAACTGCGTCATTGTCTGGAGGAGCCCAACGAGAGACACCGAGGCGGCCTGTTGCAATGCGTTTTGTCAAATGCAACTAGTACTACAAAAACAAAACCTGGTTTAAATAACTAGCACTTACTCCAGTTGTTATGTATGAACTTGGTTGTGCAGTACTTCATTTCCGTGGTTTCAATACCGATTGCGTGTTGTTAGCCTCATGTGAAATGACGTATTCATATTCCTGTTTCCCTGCTGGAAGGAGCCTCACAAACCTTACCTGCTTGTTATTGAAGGCCCTTTGTATGATTATTGCACCGGACAATGGGCTTCCACATTAATGACAAATGAGGTGTCTGCTCAATGACGTAAGGCTTTGAAATGTGATGCAATTTAGTGAAATGTCACAATAAACAGACTCCTGGGTGTTCATGCCCATAAATTCAGGTTAGAGCTCTTTGCAGCCGGCCTTCGCTTTCTTTTGATTATGCATTTGTGTGTTTCTTCATGGACCAAGGGTTAATGGATGGTTCTGATCACATGCATGTCAGAGCCTCTACATATTCACAAATTATGGAAACACACTGAGCCCCCAATTCTTAATGCTTTATAAGTGTTTGAAAGGGTTGTTGCTGTTGTTATGAAATACCATACCTTAGTGAGATCCTGCACTTTTGGATGCTATTTATCCAGCTGTATCTTCTTTCTTGTTTCGTTAAATCCATTAAGGTGATAGGATAAAGGTTTACGAGTTAAAGGGCCCTATTTTAACGGTCTGAAACGCAAGTGAGAAGCGCCAAGTGCAAGTAGCTTTGTGGGCGGTTCTATGGCGATGTTGCTATGTGGTTTGGGCGTAACGTGCAATAAACCAATGAGAGTGCCAGCTCCCATCCCCTTTAAGAGCCATGAGAGCATTTGAATCTGACGAGTTGATATTTTGACAGCGCGTCTGCAGCCTCCTATGAGACAGATGCACGTGAATTTCAAACTTCAAATGGCTCAGTTTATGGCCCAATAATATGGCCCAATTCACACATGGAATAAGGTTCCATGTGTGAACTTCAGAAATACTGAGTCCTCAAATAAATTTCGGCAAAGAAACTTAACACACATATGATATGCAGTAGCTGTGGTTCTATTTAATGATTAATGCAATACATTATAAACATCGCTCTTATCAGTATTGTATGCATTATCGTTATCAACTTGTGTTCCTAATATGCATGTGTCCCCCCGTTAATATACATTGCCATGGACTGTATTATGCGTTACTTGTTTAGTTTGCGTGCGTTCAAACAGATGGACGCACACACGCGCGCCCGCATTCATTCATTATTTTACACATACACACACGCGCACCCGCATTCATTCATTATTTTACACATACACACACGCGCACCCGCATTCATTCATATTTTTTAACACCCACTTGCTTTAAAACAATGTTTTCTCATGATCAAATACTCATCAATCCTAGAAGTTATGGGCATGTGAACGATGTCTGTGTCAAGAAAATATGTGTTTGCTGTGCGGTGTTTGCAGATGCATTGATTTAAAAGTACAACTTATTACCGCTGTATCAGCTGTTCTTTCCCTAATAATTTACCAAGAATGTGTGGCTAGGTAGATGAGAGAAGCAAAGTGTATGCGTGAGGTGCACAAGCAACATTATGCATGCGCCCTCAAAATAGCATCTGAACAGCGCGCCACTGACTTTAAACCAGGTATTTCCTGGTTTATGGCGCAAGTGATTTCTGAAACTGCAAAATAGCACCGGGGAACGTTTTCGCCAGAACACGCCTCCTCCTTTCGCCAAATCGCCCCTTGGGGGGCAAGATCATTCCCTAATTTACGACGCGTGGCGCAGGAGGGAAAAGAACGCTCTGCGCCAGTTGCAAACTAGCAATGACACATGCGCCAGTGAGAAAGTCAATTTCGCCGGATGCACGATAGAGCCCAACGTGTGCAATGTTTTATAGGACTTAGGAACTAACATTTCAAACATTTTTGTAGCTTGTAGTGATTTCAAAGTATCACACTTTTCTGTAGGATGAAAGAAAGGGACTTCAAAGTTCAAATAGCTTACATTTTTCCTCAATGGAGAACTGCAAATAGGGGCTAGGTTTGAACTTCAGAGCTGATTGATTCAAAGAATGTAGAAACCTTTTCTAAAAACTCATACCATGGCACTTGGACTTTAGAACCAAAGTGTGCACCTTAGGTTTCCATACAAACTCGAATGAATGCAGCCATGCTTGCGATAATACAATATGCATATTTAAAAATATACATACTTTGAAGAGAAAACAATGGCTCCTACATCCACGTTGACATCGTGAGAGGTAATTATTCAAAGGCCTCTTCTTCTTTGGTTCCTCTGTCTCCAGCTGCCCGGGACAAGTTCATAAATCACTTACCGAGCTAATACGGATCTACTTTTTCACAGAGATAATTACTATGGATTAGGAGGGGATGGCGATTGCAGAATAAAAAGGAAGCACATTTGTCATTGTTACGTCGTTTCGTCAGCCCCTCTTGCAAGCCGAGCAGCTCGAGTGATTTAGCAAGGCTGGTTTAAAGAAAAAGAATGTGTAAAGAAAAGTAAAGAGAAGAAAGAAATTCCTTGGAGATGGATATTGGAACCGGCATCTTCATTTCAACTGCTTTTTACTTGTCAGCTTTTTCGACAGGCACACGTTATGCTGTAAACGATTTCAGTAAACGTATCAGAGTCAACCAGGAAAATGGCTAGCTTACATTTACTGTCCTGGAGTGGTTTTTAAGCTACCTGGTGTTAATCAGAATACAAAATGGCCGAGGGATGGCGGCAACAACCTGGCTTGTGGTTTAGTGGATCTATCCAAGGACACATTGGGGGCCACTTCACCGGAGGCTGTGTTTTACAGTCACACTGTTGATCCTGGCCATCGTGATTGCACGGTTTTCAAGGGCCGGCACAGGCACTCGATGGAGGCATAATCAACCTACTCATTAATAGGGGGCCCCTCCTTTTTTACACACACACACACACACACACACACACACACACACACACACACAGACACACACACACACACACACACACACACACACACACACACACACACACACACACACACACTGCGTTGCAAAGTGCACCGTTAATGCGCGTGTGTTATTGTGTTTATTTATCTCTGGTTATTCACTATGATACGTTGCTCTGTTTTGCCCTGGCCGATTGTATGCGGGGCTTTGATGAGGTTTCACAGACACTTTGTGTTGCTCGTTCAACACAGAGTTGTGTTGCTGAACCGTGAGCACACACCAAGGGCGTGGAGCAGAGCTGAATCTGAAACACTGTGTACTTACTGTAGGTCGGATTCACAGTGAAAACTTGTAGGAGTTGTGTAATTAATTGTTGACATTCCGGCATAGGTTGTTATCATTTAAGTGTGTTTTATTTTGCGTTGGTCGCTTTAATTGAATACAGGGATGTCATTGACAGGAAATAAGGAACGAAAGCCTTGGCTTTCCCTCTGGTCGGAGGGAGATGGTGACGCATACACAAGAGCAAATTATAAATGACATTTGCAGATTAGTCTGATTCCCAGGCTGATTTAGTTGTATAATTGAGTGTTATGCCTGTTTATGGTATTCCCTTTATTTTACAACAGTGACTCAAAAGTACAGTCATGTGAATCACCGGGTCCGTTGGAGATGTTAAAGGAGCCAGCCTTATTTCCAGCCTTCCGATTTGAATCTGTCTGACTGTTTCTCGGCGTTCACACAGAGCGAGTCCACACGTAGTGGGCACCGCTAAGGCAGAGCATCTTCCTACTCCCTAATTAAATGCTAATGCTATAGGGTTGCGCACAAAAAGACACACAGAAGGCCTCTGCCACTCCCTCCATCTTTCCAACCGCATACATCTCTCCCTCTGCCCTCCCTCTCCTCCTTAACTCCTTCCCTCCCTCCTTCCCTCTCTCCTCTCTCCTTCCCTTCCTCCCTCTCTCTCTCTTACTCCTCCTTCTCTCCCTCCCTCCCTCCCTCCCTCCCTCCCTATTTTTCCGGTGAGTCGTTGTGTGAATTGTGCTTTAAACCAGGTGAGCATCGCTGGCTCTCCCGGCACGGCTGCGTGCCACAAACCTGCCACGGTCCAAAGCAGTGGCTTCCTGTTGTTGACGTGTAAACGGAGAACACTTTCCCAGCCTGAAAGCCGCAATTTCTTTAAAGAGTGGAGTGGAGGTAGAGCGGCATCCATCATGTTTACGGCGACCGTAAACCCCCCACGACAACGCCCAGGGACGCTGTATAGGTGTACAATAACAACTCAAGAACAATCGAACGTGATCTCATCCAAAGGAGGGGCGAGGTCGCGCAGGCGATGCGCGTGCAACACGTGGCAAACACTTGTGACTCAAAAAAAAAAGAAAAACGCAAGCGTGCACACTTTTACACCGTATCTCCTTCACATTTCCCCCTTGGGAACACGTGCGGGAGGGCAAAAAAAAAAAAGTTTGACAAAATTGAATTTGATACAAATTACGTTTCTGCGCCGGTGACACCGGGAGGCCTTTTGCTGGAATAAGCTGACATTGATTTCATTTGTCTAAGTAGATAAATCATCCGTATTGAGCTCTTCTCTTACAGCTTGTCACTGGCAGGGCCCTTGATTTAATTTGCTGCCTGCCTTTCCTGGTGAAGTAGCGAGGAGCTTTAAAACACGCGGCTCTGAAGGTTACACCGCTCCAGCATTTTAATCAGCCGCCCTGCCCATCCTTCTCCTCAACCTCCTTCGGACAAACTTTGGCGAGTGGCGAGTTCTCGCCCGGTTTGTTATGTCGGAGTGCTTTCCTGTCTGTAGGTGCGTTTCCATCCCCCTGATTTTATGCGAACTTTGAAGTATCGAATCAGTAAACGGTGATGGAAACACCAAAATTCGCATAAAAATCCTCTAATTCGCAAAAAGGGTTTATCCGCTCGCTTGAGGTGGTTTTTGAGAAATGCGAAAGAGGGTAAATTCGCAAAATGGGAGATGGAAACACACTTTTCGAAACAGCTGTGACGTAGTGAACTTTAAACACACATTACTGACAGTCTTTCCGATTTCCACATGACAACCGGCCATAGCAACCCTGCCGACATCAACGTGTAACGTCATCACCCTATTCCGATGCAACCACTTGATGGAAACGCACCTAATTCGAATGACTTTTTTGCAAACTTTCTAAAGATTCGCATCACCTTTTAGATGGAAACGCAGCTTGTGATGTTCAGGTTGTTCTTTCCCGGGGAACAGGATGATGTCTTGCTGTAGAGCTGGTGAATCTCTTGAGTTTTCTGTGAATGTGACGCGTGTGACAAGGACTTTAAGCCTGAGATGTGCGTCTGTGTTTGTCCGTGCTTTGATTCGGGTACTAATGAGACCGTGGAAGCGACTTCCAGGCCGGCCTTGTTGTCATGTTACCATGACAACCACCATGTATGCCATAGCACACCCCCCCCCCCCCCCCCCCCCCCGCCCCCACCATTAGCGATTATGGTAACAATTTGTGCATGTGCAACTTTTAAGTTGACCTGGCTCCAATATTGTATATTATCCTGAACTTCGGTATATTTCCATCGTTCAGAGGCAGAGTGTGGTGTGAGTACCGCTGCCAAAGGGTAAAAGAACGGCCAATTGTGTGACACATTTAGGTGGGGTTAACTTGATCATAATGCAAGATCAATTGTGTTGCAGAGTGCTACACTAATGGTTTGTGGTGGGTCTGTGTTTGTGTCTGTGTGTGTTTGAGTGTGTGTCTTTGTGTGTGTGTGTATTTGTGTGCGTGTGTGTGTATCTGTGATTGAGTGTGTGTTTGAGTGTGTGTGTGTGTGTGTGTGTGTGTGTGTGTGTGTGTGTGTGTGTGTGTGTGTGATTGAGTGTGTGTGATTGAGTGTGTTTGAGTGTGTCTTTGTGTGTGTGTCTGTGTTTGTTTGTTTGAGAGAATGTGTAGTTGTTTGTGTGTTTGAGAGAATGTGTAGTTGTGTGCGTGTGTGTGTGTGTGTGTGTGTGTGTGTGTGTGTGTGTGTGTGTGTGTATGTGTGTGTGTGTGTGTGTGTGTACGGTGTGTGTGTGTGTGTGTGTGCGTGTGTGTGTGTACGGTGTGTGTGTGCGTGTGTGTGTGTGTGTGTGTGTGTGTGTGTGTGTGTGTGTTGGGGGGGGTGGTGTAGCATCATGCAACTGACAAGGGAAGAGAGCGAGGGGGGGGGGGGGGGGGGGGGGGGGGATAGAGATGGTGGCGGTGATGAAAAACAAACCATTTGTGGCCGCGTCTGAACACAGAAAGCTATACTTTACTGGCACTATTCAGACAAATTGCTTCTGTGCGTCGGGTGGCTTTTTAAATAATGCAATCAGTTAAAAGCTCTCAGTAAGCGCCGTGTTCGTGGAGCGTGGGAAGCCAGAATAGAATTGAGTGCATTTTTTAGAGAAAGAGGCCTGTAATTTATGCGCTATTGAAATATGCACTTTGTGTTTCCCTCTCTGGCACTCTGTTACGCCGCGGTTCAACAAGTGCGCAGCGTGTTTAAAGTTTGGTTCAAGGCCCCGCTGGCCTCCAGTGTCTCTTAATAACAATCATTGGGACTTTTCAAGGCTGCATTATGATAGCCCTGTTTTTTAAATGGATTATAAGGATATAACGATGGCCGCGTTTGCCCTTTCTCTTTGTTATCCTTTTTTTTTTCTCGTAGCCAGACGCAAAGTGTTTCACCTAATCGATGCCGACTCTGACACTGCAATCTTTGGATTTGTCTGCGCTAGACGCAAGAGCTGTGCTAGACAGGCCAAGACTTAGCATCTTCCTACTCCCTAATTAAACGCTAATAGTATAGGGCTGCGGACGTAAAGACACACACAAGGCCTCCGCCACTCCTTCTTTCCAACCCTACATCCCTCCCTCCCTCCCTCCGCCCGCCCTCTCTCTTCCTCTCTCCTTCCCTTCCTCCCTCTCTCTCTTCATCCTCCTTCTCTACTTCCCTCCTTTCATCTCTTCCTCCTCCTTATCTCCTTCCCTGCAGGCCTCTATCTCTCTTCCTCATCCATCCCTCCATCCCTCCCTCCTCATCTCCTTCCCTCCCTCCCTCTCTTCCTCCTCCCTATCTCATTTCCTCGCTCCCTCTCCTCTACTCTCCTTTCCTCGCTCCCTCCCTATCTTCCTCCTCCTTATCTCCTTTCCTCCCTCCCTCTCTTCCTCCTCCCTATCTCATTTCCTCGCTCCCTCTCCTCTACTCTCCTTTCCTCCCTCCCTCCCTATCTTCCTCCTCCTTATCTCCTTTCCTCCCTCCCTCTCTTCCTCCCTCCTCCCCGCCCTCCCCCTCTTCCCTCCTTCCTTCATGCCCTCCCGCCCTCCATCTCAGCCCCCCTTCCCTCCCTTCCCTCCCCCCACTCCTCCCCTCCCTCCTCCTCCTCCCCCTCTCCTCCCCCACCGACACTAGCCTCTCACTGTCTAAACCGAGCTCCCCCCACGCCACTGCAATGGCTGACAGCATGATGGATCAGTGCAACCGTAGTGGCATGTTGATCCACACCCCCCCCCCCCCCCCACACACACACACCTAACCCCGCCCCCCACCCCTAACCCCGCCCCCACCGCGGGGGATAGGATATTGGCATTTGCCACTCAAGCTGGCCTCGAGTCCCGTTACTGCTGATTAGTCGAATTAGCTGGGTGGCTTGTGGAATAATGAATGTTTGAACACACGGGAGAAGGGGTGCTGGACGGAGTGGCGCGAAGGTGAGCGCGCTGGACTGCTGAGGGGCTGGACTCCCATTAGGGGGAGAGGAGGGGGGGGGGGGTTGATCAATGCTCACGTTAGCCCAGGGTGACGAAAGCGTAGCTGGCCCTTGTTAGCTGGGGGGGGGGGCGGGGGGGGGGGGGGGGGGTAAGGGGGGAGAGTAGGAGCCCTAACGTTTAAATTAATTGGGGCCCAATTAATGTTGCTGAAGGGAGATGTATGTGTAAAGAAAGGAGGGAGGTGGCGGAGTGTGTGTGTGTGTGTGTGTGTGTGTGTGTGTGTGTGTGTGTGTGTGTGTGTGTGTGTGTGTGTGTGTAACTCATTTGCAGAAACTCTCAAGCACACACACACACACACACACACACACACACACACACACACACACACACACACACACACACACACACACACATTGGTTACCCCCCACCCAAGTGAATAATTTAGAACCCCGCAACTTCCCAAGAGTATAAGAAAAGCAGAATACATCGTAAACATTATCGACGGCCTGTCTTGAGATTAGGAAACCGCACCCTGCTTTTATATTGTATACACTTCATAAAGCACCTCCTTCTCCAGCCACCAGCAGCGACGTTTAAATTGGACGCATTATTTTTCATTTTGAAGTAATGAAATATTCAAGGGCCCGACCGGATTCTGGGGGCCTGGCTTGACCTTCGCAGGGAGAAAGATTGGCCTGTTATTACAGTATTTATGCGGGCGGCCCTCCCCTCTGCCTGTAGCAAGAGGGGGCGGGAACAGGAAAATATTTTATTGCACGAGGGAGAGCTCAGGCACAATATGACCCTCAGGAGACCAGCAGGTGGAGAGAGGAGAGGGCAGATAGGCCTCAATCATCTGCCATCGCAGGCGGCTGTTTACGACTCACACAAATTGTACGTTTAGTCATTTTTGACTGATGCTTTTATTCAAAGTCGCTCGTTCGAATTCAGGTGGGTGTCTGTTGAAGAAGAGAGAGATATGGAGGGGCCTACATGAACTGAAGACTGGGAGACGTCTGGAGTTGAACCCAGTGCCTTTACGGGACCTCCCCCACCCACGAGACCAGTGGCTCGTTTTAATCATCATTTCGAGTTCATTTTGCAGGGTAGTGTGCTGGGTTGTGTGTTCGTTCACCGGTGCCTTTTTGATTATTTTGATATGGTAATCTGTTCCAATTTTCTTACATAATATCTAAATATATATATTTATATCGCAATGTGACCCCGAATGTACTCGAAACTTGCAAATATAAAAAGAAAACAAACAGAAAACTCCCTTTACTTTATTCGGCCCTCACAAACTCTGTGATTGGACATGCTACAAGGAACACACACTACCATCATCATCCTCATCCTCATCCTCATCGTCACCATCCTCATCGTCGGCCATTAGCAAAGCAGAACTACAGATGCAATACTACAGCCTCAGGGGGGGACGGGGTCTAACAACAAAACAAAAGCTAAAGTTTGGTGCCTCTGAAGTAAAATGTTGTTGTTTGGTGGTCTGAGAGCGGGGCGGGGGGGGGGGGGGGGGGGGGGGGGGGGGGGGTATGAGGTAACCGAACAGATCTGGATGTCTTCCCCCCAGGGGATCCATGATCCCGGCCGTGTGGGGTTTCCGTTTGTGCGAAGCCGTTTATCTGAGACCCGGGACCGGGGTCGTGCGTGTTCTCTGCAGCATCGCTCACGGTATGGATTTCCCGCCGGGTTCGTGTTCCAACGTGCCGGGATAGGGCTCTTTATCGAGCCCTGCCTGGCGCGTCGGAATACGAACCCCCCCTAAACCGAGTTGTTCTTAGGAGGAGGGGGTGACACTCGGCGGAGGTGAAACCGGGGAGCAAGCCGAAAAAACTCGTCTTTCGGTTTTCGGTTTTCCCACTGGGTCTTTTTTCCTGGTAAGCCGACTAAGGAGTACCAGGAGAAGGACTGCAACTTGAGTAGTGGCAGGGAACAACATTTTTAGATCACTGTGCCCCTTATCGGCATATACAGATTTGGTTTGAGACAGGATCGTACTTTTCACATATCGGACTACTGGAAAACCATTTCTGTATTTTTTAGATAGTCAAATTAAATATGAATATAGTCTTGTGGATAGGATACTCTGCTGTGAGGGTTAAGGGTAGGGCATTCTTAAGCGATATTCAAATGTTGTTTCCATCTTCCTCAGAAGTAAGGAAATTATGTTTTAGTTAATAATTGATCAGCTTAACTTTGAGGCAGTATTAGGCCGATACACTGATGGTTGCTGCTGTATTTTCCAATGCACTGGAGTTGGCCTGACTAAAGGTCAGACATTTTGTTTGAAAGTTTGCTACAGAAGCTTACACCAATATACACTCTGCTGCGTCCCTCAAACCTTATCTTTCCGATGGACTAATGACTACGGAGTAAGGACTAAATGTGAAAAAGATGAAAGGTGATGTATCACTCAAACAATTGCCCTTGAATAACAAAGACTGGACGAAAAAAGGAAAGAAGAAAAGTAGCGCTGAGCAAAACCGATTCTGGAAAAGGAATTCATTAGAACCGAGGCTAGCGAAACAAAAAGATGGCTTTTCCCTCTGTGGAAAATTTGATTTTTCTTTCGTTAGTCCGCATTGATTAATCATCTGTTAAGGAGCCACTGAGTCTATCCCAGTGAAAGGTGCCCGGCGCGTTGGATCATTATCGGAGAGATTAATCCTGCTTTTGATTTGTTATAGGACTGCTGACTGCAAGTTGTCATAGAAACCCATTGAATCTTTCTTTGGCGGCACAGCATAATGGTAATGAGACTAACTGAACTTTAATCACACCGAGTCCTCGCCCGTTATTCAACCTGGACAGATGCACAAGCAGTGAGAATGTGCTATATCTTGCACACGCGCGCACACAGAAACTTGACGATTGTGGCGATGGTGGAATCAGCGAATGGATTACCATGTGTGCCGCGTGCCAAAGCGAAGCGTAATTGGTTAGGCATTAGCAAGAAGGGAAATCTGTTCAGCTTGAGGAAAGATAGTTGATATATTATTTTTTTGTTTGGGTTAAGAGCCCATCTTTCAGCAAGTACCTCACCTTTATTGTGGTGTAGACTTTTGTTTAAGGGAAGGGTTGGGAGAGCAGAAAGAGCAAAATTGTAAATTTATGCAAATTGGGCACATGCATTATCCGCGGTTGCATTGTAATTGACGTTCGCAGAATTCCGACAGCCAGAAGTAAGCACTATCTGGAGTTTCGTTCTTTATGTCCATAAGTGTGTGTGTGTGTGTGTGTGTGTGTGTGTGTGTGTGTGTGTGTGTGTGTGTGTGTGTGTGTGTGTGTGTGTGTGTGTGTGTGTGTGTGTATTCCCAGGCATGTAGGTATAATACACATGCATGGGAGTAGATATATGAAGGTACCCTGTTGTTTGCACAGATGCTGTAGCTCAGCTCTTCCCCTGCCCCCCCCCCCCCCCCCCCCCCCCGCATCATGTGAGCAGTTTCTCATTACAGAACACAACACCAAGCTTTACAACCCCCCCCCCCATCTCCCTCTCTGCTGTGTATCATGTCACAAGAGGGTTGTTCGCCATGTAGCATCTAGCAAAATGACATTTCATTTAAATGTGTCAACCAAGCCCCCCCCCCCCCCCCAAGTGTGAAATCCCAAGGTTCCAAGACTGGGAAGTGATTAGTAATAGATTAACGACTACCCTCTCTCTCTCCTCTCCTCCTCCTCCTCCCTCCCTCCCTCCCTCCCTCCCTCCCTCCCTCCCTCCCTCTCTCTCTCTCTCTCTCTCTCTCTCTCTCTCTCTCTCTCTCTCTCTCTCTCTCTCTCTCTCTCTCTCTCTCTCTCTCTCTCTCTCTCTCTCTCTCTCTCTCTCTCTCTCTCCCTCCCTCCCTCCCTCCCTCCCTCCCTCCCTCCCTCCCTCCCTCTCTCTCTCTCTCTCTCTCTCTCTCTCTCTCTCTCTCTCTCTCTCTCTCTCTCTCTCCCCCTCGCTCTCCCCCTCGCTCTCTCCCTCTCCCCCCCTCTCTCTCTATTGAAAGGCCCTGAGAAGCCTGCACTGTTAAGCCCCCCCCCCCACACACACACACACACACACACACACACACACACCAGTGCGTTATTGAAACCCATCGTTGAGTGGCGGTGGTGAGTCCCCTCCCGTCCTCCTCTGGTCCAGCTATAGCCCCTCTAAGACCCCTTTAAGAGCCCCTTAAGACCCCTTTAAGAGCCCTTTAAGAGGTCTCGGAGCCCCGCAGAGAAGAGCGTCACTCGAGAGGAAGTGCCCCCCCCCCCCCCCGTCTGAAACGCTGTGTTATGTCCCAGTAACATCCTTCAGCGTCAGGCAGTCAGGTCCTCCCCCATCCCGAGGAACACACACGCTACACGGCACTATGCTACGCGCTATGTTAAACAATGCTATGCTACAGGACGTTATCCTACATGCGCTAGGCTACCCGCGCTATGCTACATAATGCTATGCTACATGCTCTAAGATATACACGCTTTGCTACACATTCTAGGCTACACGTGCCAGATCAAACACTGTGCTATGCAATACACTATGCTCTATGCTACACGAAGCTATGCTACACAACGCTATGCTAAACGATGCTATGCTACATGACGCTACACGACATGTTCTAGGGTAGACAGGGCTGGGCTACACGCGCTAGACTACTCGCGCTAGGCTACACATGCTGTGCTACACACGTGTTGCGCTGTCCTCCACAGGGAGGTGTGTGTTGGTGTGTTGGCATGCGTGTCAGGGCATGCCAGCCCATGTTCAGGGGAATTATAGCCACGGGAGAGAGACGGGATTCTGGGTAATCATGTCAGGAAACGAGATGAAGATCATCACGTTTCTTTGTGCGCTGTGCGTATAGCATGGACCTATTGACATGGTGTAGATCCCTGGCAAGGCCTGAAAGACATGTTTCACTCTGCTGGACGAATTGATGTGCAATTACAGACAAAGACGCACAAACGCACACGCGAACGCACACACACACAAACACACACCCCCCTTCCCTCCTGCTATACATACAGGTCCTTAGTGATCCTATCAGCTGACCCGGGGCTGATCTAATTTATCTCATACAGCCCATAATGCCGGGCGTGGATGAGCCTGCCTGTGTATGCACATCACCCAGCGCGTTGAAACGAGGCGTAATGTCACACTTTCATCTCGGGCCCCCCTCTCCCTACCCCAAAACCTTTTGAGGTGCATTTTGCGACGGAAGTCCCTTTTCCTCCCAGAGTCTGCGTCGGTTTGATAACATGGGCGGAACGATCATCGCAGCAGAGCGTTCCTCAAATTAATCTAGCGCCCCCCACTTTCCTCCGCCATCGCCATGACAGCACCATCTTCCCGGGCCCCTGCTTTGAAAAGAAAATACAAAATAAAAGCGTGCCAAAGGAAATCGTGACTCCATGTCGCCGGAAATCGACCGACGTCTAACTCCAACACTGGTCTGGTGTTCCAGGTGTGTGACTGTTGCCATTTTATTGCATACTTTCGAGGCCACTTTTGTTTATTTTGTACAAAATAACAGCGTCCTTGCCCTTTTATTCACCGTCGCACGGCGGGCTTAAGTCCCCTTTGTCGTCTGCTCAGAGTGACGGAGGAACTGCATACATTATGTCACAGCGGGAGATTCTTCCCCATGAAAGGCGGTGAAAAACTTCTCTTTCTGTTTGGTGTTTTTTGTTATCTGGATACGATGGATCAGCGCTAAGCCGCCGGGGCCCGCGGCTCGGGGCGTCTGCCACCGTGCTCACAAGAAGCCCGCTAAACCAAAAGGTTGGGAGGATTTTAGGAACGGCATTTCCAA